>NW_028301558.1:12080000-12197500 GCF_042242905.1 Orbicella faveolata | reverse complement strand
GAAACATAGCCTCCATATCCACCGCTCTCTCGAGTCCGGTTCACGTTCGGGTAAGAGTGCGGGCTCCTTTCCCATACAGCGGTTGGTGATCGAGCCTAGAAGAAGACGTCTTCCTGCACCAAACGCAATGAGCAAATTTCTTACCTTGATATCCTCGGAGATGTTCTCTGTCTTGTAAAAACCGACCCACAGTGCATTGTTGATGAAGTGATTGAATGAAGAAGGTCGTGGTAAAGTCTGGAGAAAAGAGATATGCTTAGAAAAAATGATTACTGAAAATTCTACGATAAACATCATGCCGGCTGCCTACGTTTAAGTCTGTTAACAACAAATTTACTAGTGACGAAAAGAGTAAAATGGTTTTAATTAATTAATCAATTGAGTGATTAATTATCGTATCTATAGCAAAATTCTCGATCGTTATTGGTTCTCCACGCGCCTATTTGTCACGTTATTGCCGCACGATCACGTGGGTCGAGTTGCAATTGGATACCTGTAAATGGATACCTTCGTCATTCGCATGTCAATTACGCGCGCTTCAATGGCTTTCTTCTTAGTATTTCCTACTACAGTTGTGGTAGACACTTCCCACTTTTTCGCTCAAAAGAACTTTTTAGTTTCGAAATTTTGTTATTGATACGATTAATTGGACCTACGATTTTGAATTACTCGCCCGATCACTCCCTGAATTGTACTCACCCGGTCGAATTACTATTGCTAATAAATAAATAATAAAGTGAGCATTTATGTATTAAAAAATATTCTAACTCACCTGGTCCGTGCAGTTGTGTTGGAATAAGTCAGCCTGCACGAACCTCAGTTGATAAATCATTTTACTCAGAATAACAAGAGAGCTCCAGATTAAGAAACAGTAAGACAGTGCTCTCTGAAGAACGCGAGACGGCATGGAAATGCCAAGTAGAATGATGATTACTGCGTTAATAGCACAGACCTGAAAATAGAAGAGATTTGATTCGTCCGTTAGCTTCCAAAGACAAATTTGTACGATCTATACAAAGGGCAGTTTAAGCTCAGCAGCAAAGTTGAATGGATGATAATAGCCAGAGTATACATGTAGTACAGTAATGGGGAGGGGGGAGGGAGAGGGAAAAAACAGGGATAGGAAAAAAGAAAAAAAAGGAGGCCTTTCTCTACTTCTCTCCTCCCCTCCCCTCAGGAAGGCCTGCTACTCAGGTTAGGATTAAAAAGTGGATCAACAGCTGCGATGCTTTGCGGTTTACTGAAAAGTGCATACAGTAGTACATTAAGCCTTGTTGTTGGCACATTACATTGAATGAACAACCAATAAAAGCACGCATGCAACACTGCTTGATATTTTATATCATAAAGACAGATAGACGGACGGACGGACAGACGGACAGACAGACAGACAGGCAAATAGGCTGACTGACTGAAAAATATAAACAGACAGAAATAAAAAATGAAAATCATTAGTTCACCCAACCTGATAAAGCACCACAAAAATCAGTGTCAAATTGACCAGTTTCAACATGTGTAGTTCTCCAACTCTCCAAAGGAAAACAGTTAGATCATTGTAAAAGTTCACGATCTTGATAAGTGCCACCACCAGAAAAGACTTCTGAGTATTCTGCCGGGACTCCCGTGCAGGCTCTGAATGTCCGGCGCCATCTTGTTGGGAGGTGGAGGCAGTGGTATGTGGTTCTACAGCACCTCTTGCTGCTGATTGGTGGGCTGTGGGGCTAGATCTCACTTTCAAATCAATCATGGCCAGAAATGGACGATGGAAGAAATGTAGTTGTATAACAATAATGATTGAAAAGGCAGTGGGTGTAAGAAGTTCTAACAGAAGGCTGGCTTTTGTGTGTTGGCGAAGTCCAAGATTGTACAGCCTGTTAGGAGACAAAAATGATTTTTTTTTCAGCTACTGCATTAGGCCTCGTCACAATCGTATACAAAGCTTTTGAAACACCAAATCTCTCCGTACTGTGTCAAACAATAGAAAGGTACAATTAGAAGAATGTTTGTGTTATAGAAACGCCACAAACGTTTTTTTGTGCACAATTTATGGCTACATGCAACAATATTATTTACGAATAAGAAGGCCGAAACAGTCATGAGATGCTATGTTTTTTATGCTGCTTTCAAATTGACGCAAGTTTTTCATGGGTCTGTCCTGTTATTGACAATGAATTTTGTCATAACATTGTCAAACTGCCAATACATGTACATGTACTTTTCAAAGAACGTGTACTTTCTTGTTACGAAAGATATACAATATTGTCCTTACCATTGGTCCGATAGCCCTGTTGCATTATGCCAGTAGACAGGCATGTTATCAAACTGATATGTGTAGATCAATAACAAGATACAGATGGAATATATCACCATCACCCACCACAGAGGACGTAGAATTAACCTCCAAGTGGCAATAGAGATCTTGAAACAAACAAAGAAGTGTTACTGAATGCCATGTGAACATACTCTGACTTGGAAATGCTATAGGTGCCCACTCAAGAACAAGTATATATGGGTTATTGACCAAGCGTGTGGTCAAGATGGCTGGATATTGGCCGAGTGCTTTTTTTTGCGCGTTTATGGACCGAGATGGAGTTGTGGTCCATAAACTTGGAAGAAAAGAATGAGTCCAATATCCAGCCATCCTGACCAAACAAGCTTGGTCAATACAGGATTTATTATTAATAATATTATGGCTTTTGGGGTAATGTTTTCTCACAGGACACGGCAGGCAGTCCCAAGGTAATCCCAATCACAGTGCAGAATTTGGTTCAACTTGCCCCCTCGCAGAGCTAGCCATTATAATAACGTGATATCACACCCAGTGCAAAGGATGTTCACGTGTGCATGATATACATGTAAAAACATGTTTTCTTTCTGTTCGAAAGCAGGTTCAGTTAGCGCTAAACCAGGATTGGAAGTTAACCAAAGTATTAATTTTTTCTTATATAAAAATATTTTTCACTGCTTATATTTTGTGTAGTTTGATATTATTCAAACTCAAAACTGAAGGGCAAACAATATAAACAGAAAACTGCACCAAAAAGTTGCAAAACTCAAATCAAAATTCTTGCTAATCCTGGGTTAGCTTAATCCGGATTTGAACAACCTGGCCCAGCACACAGGCACCGACATTGTAAGGTTATGGTTCTGAAATCTGGTCCTGGACAATTGCACACCTCCATGTTTTACCACCCAAAAGTATGTTTCACATTTTACATCTGTTTAATGAGATTTTAGACTGTCATCCTAATGGAGTCTAAACTTAGACCTAGTGGCCCATTAGACCAGTGCATTTATGACTCGAGTTTCCGTAGCATTACACAACTAGGGTTATCCCTACTCCCCCTTGGATGGGATGCCAGTCCATCACAGAATTACTCCCATCATTGAATTCACTGATACTGTGAGAGTAAGTGTCTTGCCTAAGAATGTCAATCAAGGTTTGAACTCAGACCCTTCGATGTTAAAGGAGCTATGCTTGCACATCTATGCCTCTCAGGCATGTTTTTGAGGGTGCAGCCTGAGTCAACTACATGCATCACACATAGAAACAAAAACAATTAATTTAATTGTTTTAGTGTAAATCTACCAGTCATTCAAAACTTGTCTGACTAGTAAATTATCTCGCTAGTAAATCCTCTCCACAGTCACTTTGCAAACCCAGAGGCAGCTGCCATTTTGCCAACAATGACACACTGCTGCGCTACTCACTATGCACAATAGAGTCCTAAAGTGTGACGTCACAAAAAAATAAATTTGAGAAATTATGGGATTTGGCCCCTTTTTCAAATAGAGCGTCCTTAGAAAAGGGTCTTTGCCAAAAATTACCTCTTAATTGTAATTCCCAGCCGAAATATAAAGGATGAAAATTTGCTACTGCCCCATATAAATCTCTCTAATTTTGAGTCAGTTCTAAACTGAAGGAACTGAAACAAATTTTGAAGGGTTTGTATGGGATGCTATCAAACTTTGATCCCTTATATCTCTATCGGGAATTGCAATTCAGAGCTAATTTTTGGGATGAGGGCATCTCTTGGGATCCTCTATAAGAATATGACATCATATCCCATAATTTCAAAAAAATTATTTTTGTGACGTCATCACTTTAGGACTCTATAGAATAGATAGTGAGTAGCGTAGCCAATAAGAAAACAGCATTCATGATATGACACTAGTAGATTTATACTTAAGTCAGGTAGAGATACAAATGGAACGCTAGTTAACCCCAGACTAGTGTACATAACATTACCTACATTACCTGATAACAAATGAGAATGAAAAGAAATATTGCCATGTATCCAATCTGGTAAACTGACACCTCGTTCTGTAAACCAACCAATAAGAATGCACCACAACAGAGTAGGATCCAGTACTTTGCAAGAACTGATTTGACCCACATCATGAGCGCCTTGGCATCATCAGATGCTTTGGGATCCAGTGTATCAGCATCCTCTGAACCCACAGCTAAATGTAAAGTACATCATACATGTGAAGTAAGATACAGTTTCATGAAAAATGAATGAAAAAAGTCAGACTAAGCAGACGTGCACTTTAACAATCAAAATCTTGCAAGTAATTTAACTAGTTAACAAACAAGTTAAAAACTTAGAAACTTCATTCTAACTTTGCTATTTTATGTCTTAATAAAAATATAATTTGTGATATTACCTAGCATTTTAAATAATTCATTGTCAAAGCTTTTTAATGTTACAGCTAATATTAAATACACATTATTTTTAAAAATAGTTTCAAAGTTAAAGTGCAGCAGATTACAAAAGCATCAAGATACAATTAATCCCCCAATAGTAAAAAAAAACAAATTTTATCTAAAAACAATAATAATTATCTATCACATTCTTCTTAAATGAAGCATTACATTCTTTTTTAGCTATTTTGGTTAGCACGTACATGTATGTGTTTTAAACTAGATTTAAGCTCATAGACATTACAGGTCTAAATAAATGATTGATTGATTGAATATCCACTGGCAGAAAAAAATGACAGATTATTTATAGTGGGTTTATACCTGAGGAAGATGATGGTTCCATGGAGGCTTTATAAAGACAACAGAGCAATTTATTTAGCAACTGAACTGCAGAAACAGTGTCTTTAAATAT
Source organism: Orbicella faveolata (assembly GCF_042242905.1). Classification (NCBI taxonomy): domain Eukaryota; kingdom Metazoa; phylum Cnidaria; class Anthozoa; order Scleractinia; family Merulinidae; genus Orbicella; species Orbicella faveolata. The sequence goes on along the minus strand of NW_028301558.1, from coordinate 12,192,383 downwards.
TATTATTACATGTTCTGTCCCAATGCTGCAGTTTGCAAATTGAATTGTGTCAATTTTATTGCATGATGCATGGAACAACTAGGTAACTAGTTAAACGTCTAAAGCACCCTCAGCTGCACATTTTTGCATCATTTTATTGTGGTTAATAATTATAACCAATTATTGGATGAGGTTCTTGTGATATCCAGAATAATCAAGGTTGAGGCAGGGGTTATCAGCCAAAGCCGAAGGCTGAGGGGTTATCAGCCAAAGCTGAAGGCTGAGGCTGATAACCCTTAATGAGACATTGATTATTCTGGATATCACAAAACCAAATTTAATGATTGTATTATTATACAGTGAATGAAAAAAATAAAATGGAAAAAATGCTTTTGCTTCTTCACAGATGGCAAGCAACACAAAGCGCACAAACTTAAGTTCATTAACCTTAGAAATCATGCACCGCAGTCATACACGACATGATTACCCATGACCTTGAGTGTCCATGACGAGATTATTGTGTAATCTGCAGCTAGATGACGTCACAGGTGCTCATTTTGCAAATTTACTGTACGCTTTTAGCCAATCAGAAAAGAGATGGTGAGTTCAATGTATAACAATCAGAATATTTTTATTCAAACATCTCTAATTTAAATTTAAAAGTTTATTAATTTTAATTCTGTCAATATTTTAATTAATGAAATTATGCAAAATGTTTACAGAGGTAGAGCATTAGAGTTGTTTTTTTAACTTAAATTTAATTCTTTAAATTAAATATTTTTAATTTATTTTTCTTCTTCTTTGCCTAGCTTTACCACATGTGCCACATTGCAAGCAAATGAGCCATTTGTATCCTAAAATGACAACACTAAATAAATATTATCAAGATTTCCATCAACTTACACATCTTCCTAAGTGCCTTTAAAAATGGATGAGCCAGATTTCTCAGAGGAAGAGAGTCTTCATTTTCCCTTTCCCTTCTCTTCATTTTCTTCTCCCTGATGTGCTGTCGTAAAGTCACCCAGAACACCCAGGTGAAGAGAGTCTGTCAAAAGTCCAAATCACTTCAGTGACAATGCATTGAACTGTTATTTTTAGTGTATTTGAAAAGTAGAATTCAGATTGTTTAAACCCTCATTTTCTTGAACCTTCCAATAACTTCAACCAGCAGTTGCTTCATTTGGATTTGCATAACTACAAATTTACCCCCAATAACTTGAACTCCCAATTTCTTAAATCTGTTTTTGCCTTTCCTTGAAGTTTTCCATTTCTACACATATATTCTATTTCATTCTGGTGAAGAAGTCAAAGAAAAATCCTCACATACTTCTTTCATACATCGATTGACTGACTGACTGACTGACTGACTGACAGACAGACAGACAGACAGACAGACTGACTGACCGATTAATTGATTGATTGATTGATCGATTACATAGCCCTACAATAAATGATACCCACTGCTTATTATTTTTAACAAAGTACACAACAAGTGCCTGTGTGGATTAACAATTAGGTTGCAAGTTTGTTCTGTTGACACAGCTGTTGACTTATCTTGACAACTTCAGTATATTGTATGTGTTTGGTGTACCTGTGCACCCAAGTGTAAACAGGGAAATTGCCATTTCTTCAGTCCCAGCTCGGAATAGTCAAATGTTCCCGTGGGGTCTTGTAGTGGTAATTCATCATCAGTAAGCTGAAGGCCATAAACATACTGCACAAGGAGGAGTAGCTCAGCATAGATCACGAGTCCTGGAGAGGAGACCATACAGAACCATCGTGCAAATGGGGTGATCCAGATGAGGCACGCCCACAAGAGGAGGACAAATGTCAGCCATGAGTGGTATGTGATGCTCCAGGCCTGATAAGAAAGAAAAATATTTTACAAATAAAGAATAGTATGTTACCCCAGCTACAGTTTGGCTGAAGCCAGTAATTCTTTACAAGATGTACAGGGAGCTGGTGTGTGTACCCTGGTGAAAATCTTTCAAAGATCTTCAAGGATCTTGAATGAAAGCTATTCATAAAGAGATTTGAGGATCCTATCAACTGAGGGTTTTAACAAGAGTGTTTAACTTAAAATTTCTTGCCAAGAAACTCAAAGATCCTTATTATTCTTGCCAGGATTTTTACTGATCTTCACTTTTCTTGTCAGGATATTTGAGGATCTTGATCTTACTTGCCAGGATCTTTGAAGGTTTTCAAGCATCTTCAAGTCCTGATCTTTAACTAAATTTACAATACTTAATTTGTCTACTGGAATTGGCTTACAATATAGTTAACAGGAGAAAGCAGTCAGAAAGAAATACATGGTTCTCAATCATTTTCCACAAATCTACAGGCTTCAAATGCTTCTTCACAGCCCTCCCAATTGGTCAATAAGCTCATATTATCACCAAGTCTTGATGTGCCATCAAGTTCTCATAACTACCGTTAAAGAATTCTACAGTATTCAGTAAGGAGAATTAGTACTAACCATCATGATGATGAGAGCTGCAATGTAGCTCTGTCTCATGAGGAACATCATAATGCTTCCCAGAGTTCCCTGCACTCCTGGGTACTCATCAGGTTCCCGGATTGGTTGAACTGGCTCTTCTGCCACGACATTCTCAGGTAGAGGGCCCAAGGTGTTGTAGTTGGTTTGCCGCCCTGTCATAAGGGACTAGGATACAGACAACTTATTACCTATATGTATGCCATAACAATTCAATTAAGCTTGCTCCTTCAAAAAAGCACCCCTTTTCTAAAAATTCAACTCACTTTTACCTTGCTGCCTTGCACTCAGTGCATTGTTTACTAAAACAAAGAACCTTGAGTTTCTTTTGTTTTGGCTGTTTAACAAACATTGCTGACTGAATATTTTGGCCTTATCTTCCTCAAAAACAGAGTGCAATTTATTTATTAACTTAATTGAAGACCATGTTCCAAATTTGAATGAAATTTGAGTTAAATAACAAAAAAAAAAACAACTGAAAAAGTCACTCAGCATAGTGTTGGCCTAGACCTGTCAATTAGCTTCCTTATTATTATTTAGGACATTGTCATAGAATAGACTGATTAGAGCAGTGAATTTTGTAGCCTGCTTTCTCAAAATAATATTGAAAATATTGCTATTTGTTACATTTCTTGATTAACAGTATCTGCTGTTGTTGCTATTCCCATACTGTGGAATGCTGTACGCATCTCGTCAAGGAAATCAAAAAAATTCTGCAGTTTAAATCCTTACTCAAAACATACCTTTTTAACTAGCTTTTAAAAATTTGATATAACTTTGAGAATTCATAATGTAATGCGCCTTTAATCATTGCATGTTAAAAGGTGCAATATAAGTAATTTATTATTATTACTATTATTATTGTTCATTTGGTTTATTACATTCTGATACTGATATCAAAATATAAATGAGATCCCCATGTGTCCCTAATAAGTACCTCTTCTCTACTAAGCATCCTCCATTGAGCTACAACCAATGGTAAATTAGCATCACGGGCACCAAATTGACTCATTACAGTGAATCAACAGCACGATCGCATAGATTATTCTGTCAGAAACACATGTTATGATAAGTATTTGTAAGGATTCATTTATTTTGTTAGATGGAGTTACCTGCCTCTCAGATGTATAGGACTGAGGCCATGTCCTGGGGTCCCACCAGTGAGCTTGACTCTCATATTTGGATCCACTTTCCTGTCAATTACAGCAACAACATATTTATAAAACAACCAGTCAAAATTTTACTTGTTGAAAAATGTACAGTTAAACCTCCCATAAGCAGACACCCTTATGGGAGGCAAAAATGTAGTGTTTATATGTGGTGGGGACCATTACGCAGTGTCTGCTCTGGGTGATGTTCATCTATGGCCCAGAGGGGGTGGGGGGCGGGAGAGACTGCCATAAAAAAAGGATGGAGGTGCTCGTCAGAAATTTTGACAAGGGCCCCTAAGAGGTACCAAAATCCTGCTCTGTGGACTGGGCATGAAATTTTTTTCACCCCTAAGAGGTACCAATCCTAAAACAACACATTATCTCCTGCCATATTTTTTTCAGCTCACTACTCTAAAATACAGTTAACAATAAAGATCAGCGAAAAAACTGAGCAACGACGTTTTGGTGTCATCCTGGCACCATTTTCAAGTTAAAAAATATTTGTGCGAAAAGTAAACTAATTTATACCGATGGTAGAGGTGCGAAATTGAATAAATTAAGATTAAAATAGCTGTTCAATGTTCATGTTCATTCCAATGAGGTGTCAAACACTGGTAATGAGTTCAGTGTCTGTTCAAAGCCTGCAAAAGCTCCCACTATGGACCTTTTGAGGTACCAAAACCGCTTTTTTAATCCCTAAAAGATACATGTACAACGAGCACCCCACTCAAGTCTTGCAAAATTTGCTGCTCCCATTTTTGTAATCAGGAAGAAGGGTTGTTAAATAAATGACGCATGGCTGTTATTTGAGTAATAACAAGGAATGATCCCATTAATAATTAGCAGTGAAATTAACTGCGAGAAGGGGATGGCGCAGTGGTGAGAGTGCTTGTCTCTGACCAATGTGGCCCAGGTTCAATTCCGACCCAGTGCCCTGCTCTGCGAGTTGTACTTTGGGTTCTCTGGTTTTCCTCCCTCCACAAAAACCAACATCTCCAAATTTCAATTTGACCAGGACAGAGGACCTGCATGAGAGCCAGCTAAGGCTGACATGGCTTATATTGTAATTTATTGACTCCATATTAGAGACACCCATGGAAAAGTGTCACCAGTTTGTCTCAACCTTGGATTTAGACTGACCTAATACAAGCAAGTCTATTATTTCTGCAGTTATTCCTTTGATTCATCATGTTTGGCTTTTTTTCTTTCTATTGCAAGATTATAATACTATTTAGCAAGTTTATCTAGCAAGCTCGCACGAACAGGATAATATTGTAAGCCAAGTCAGTCTGTCCCTTTACTGTGAATGTTCAATAACCAGGATTTCATATAATTACGTACTTTTATGAAGTAAAACCGTGTCTCTGTTGCTAACAGCCAGTAAAGCGCTAAGATTACAGCAGGTGACGCACACTGGGGCCAGTCCAGGTATGGTCTTACATAAAGTGCTAAAGGAGCACTGCAGTCTGTGTATATTATTCCCACAAGGCCAAATAACCTGATGGAGTAAGGAACATTGTTTAATTGTACACTAATATCTACAACAAGGATGTAAGGTGATAAAAAACTTCACACACATACACTTGTAAATACTGTAATTCTGGATCAATATATATTTTTTTCTGTACAGTAAGACTGTGTCTGATTGACAAATAAATATAGGTTGTCATGGTTTAACATAGTACTCTGCATAGAGATGGCATCACACTAGATAGGTAGTGAAACTTCATACTGTCCTTGGAGAATTTTTAGCTTTTGGGGTGTAATATTGGCTTTGAAAAACTGAAACATTTCTGTGTACAAAAGCACCAATGAGCCCATACATAAGTTCTTTCTATAATGTTGAGTTTTCAAACCAGGTCAACTAAAAGCAGGGCGCAACAAAAAAGCTGTCCAATAGCCCAGGACTAGTGAAACAATCGCTCAGCCTAGTGCCTTCTTATCACAGAATGCCCGACGGGCAAGCATAAGGTGGACATAGCGAAACAATGTTGTTGTTGTTGTTGTTTTTTTTTCTAATGGCAAACTTCAGATGTTGTGATTAAAATAAATGACTTAAGTCTTGTTATTTGTGGATATGGAATTTCCAAAGGGTAGGGGGACCCAATTAGAAAAATCATGGAAATTCCAAGCCCCCCAGAACGAAAAATCCTGCAAGGTAGAGGATCAAACTGGACCCCCCCCTCCCTGGTGGGGGGGATGGATATTTTCTGGAACAACACATTGAGTGTTTCTAAATATTTTATTGTATACACGCAAGGTTTAATTCAAAAGGAAAATCAAAGAGATTTAGTTAACTCTGTATTATTAATTAATCAATTAATTAATTAATTAATCAATCAATTAATTAATTATCATTATTTTTGCATATTAACTTGTTTATTACCCTTATGAAATAAAATAATTTCGGGCTAGCTCCTTAGAGATTTGGGCTAGCACGATGAGATTACAGCTTGCCTGAAGGGCAAGTGGAGTTTTTGAATTTCATCTCACCTTGTAAAAGGGAATAAATGCCATGAATCAGGCCAAGAATGTAGCTTCATTATAAACTGAAACTATTACATAACTCCAATAACATCACACTGTAGTGAGAGTGAGTAATCCTAATGGAAACCTCACCTGGCAAGTAAACTCTCTGGAGGAAGAACCTTCTGAAAAAATTGGAACTGATACATGTAAAATGTCAAAACATGCGCACCAGAATAGACCACGAGAGCTAATCCTACCAAGGCAAATGCTCTTTTCCGTCGTAGCCTAACTGCCTTGTGGCAGGCCCACATTGTTCCTAAGATCAAGAACATCACAAAGTATATTGCAGAAGTAAGTGATGGTAGCATTATTCCCCCAGCGAGTAACATGACGGCAATGAAATATGGCATCACGTTATCCCATGTAGTAGAGTCAGGGGATATTCTTATATGTTGTGGGGTCTCTAGACGAAGTGGGGAGGAATCAACTAATCCTCTGCAACAGATAACACATGTTATTGATACAGCTATAACTGCCACATCTGGGACAATGATTCTGCAGATATCCAGTGCTGAAACACCATCAAACCTACAGGATTGAAAAAAAAATCTTATGTCAGTGCACTGTCAGTCGAAAACAACTCCCTTCACATGGTCTCTTCACTTACATTGTTCTCACCATGTGTTGCATAGCTATGCAACACTGCTTTTTTTCTAAGCAAAAGAGGATGTTTCATGTACCATCGCTTGCATCTAAGCATGAACATGTGATGCTGAAACATGCACTAATTGGGTGTCAAACATGGTGTGATTGCTCATCAAACATTTGAAGTTAAACAGACCATAATGCAAACTTTTGTGCTCTGAAAGACTCTGAAAGTCTTCCCCACGCCAATACTTCTGGGTTATACTAGAAGTAAAACAACTTTCTCAAAAGGCGTATGCATATTGACACAGGTCAGGGTCAATTTCTCTGAAGAAGTCTTCAATGTCCAATCTTTCTGCCATTTTGCGTGCTGAGCTTTGAGTGCGAAAGTTCGTGCTAAGCTCTGCTAAACTTCAAATGTTTGATGACCAATCATGCCACCTTTGACACCCAATAAGAGCATGTTTTGGTGTCATGTGTTCACGCTTAGATGCAGGCGACTGTAGATCATTCATAGCCAGGGCTACATGATAAGGTTAGTATTCATTTTAATTCATTCTATGGCCAGCTCCATGCACACACAAGATGAACCAATTCCGGTGCTGTGATTGACTACCCAAAAAGGCAAGATGGAGCTACATGTATCTTACTCGCTCTGGACTTTCCACTGTGTCCCACAAGAAACATTTCTCTGAAAGCCATATAATAAATCCTTTATTGACCAAGCTTGTTTGGTCAAGATGGTTAGATATTGGCCTTGTTCTTTTTTTTTATGAGTTCATGGACTTTGACTCTATCTTGGTCTATAAACACGCAACAAAAGAACTCGGCCAATATCCAGCCATCTTGACCAATAACCCATATCCAAAATGGCATTTCTAGTACCTTGCTTAAAGTTCCAAACAAACATTACAATATAACACAATCATTACTTTCAGGGGGTTTCTATGTCAGGGTTTATAGCTAAAAGCTGTAACTGTATAGACCACTCCAACTTATTACTTGAGCCATTTAAGTGTGATCAATTTGTAAGAGGTTCTCCTCCATCCAGACACAGATATACTGAATGTCAAGTTACATTAAACGTTGTAGTCATTACTTTTCCAAAAGTTGTTACTTTGGGGATGTTGCTACAGTACTTCACATTTAAGAACACCCATAAATACATGTATCAATAATTTTGCTTCTTACTTTTTAAGGGGTAATTAATTTTAGAATCAGGTCTCAAAAAGTGCCATCATGGTTTCTAGGACAAGTACATGTAGATTTTTCAAGCAGGCAAGTAACTTTTTTTTTCTCCCTTGTCCGATAAGCAAAGGCCCAGGTGAGTCATATGCCAACTAAATAAAAAAAGATAGGACTTGTCCAGGGCAAGCAAAATTTGAGAGCTGCTTGAATTCCAGTTTTTTTCAAGCCCTACTTTTCATATTATTATTCAATGCACTCAAAAAAGGACAGAGGAAAGTAACATGTGTTGAGTGTGATAAAAGAGTATATCACATGTACAAAGAAAGTGCAGTCACTTACCTACTAAGTCCAATTTGTCTGGTAAGTTGCTCATACGTTGAACCTGTTAAACAGTAGAACATTGTGTTAATAGTCGCGGAAATCGTGGTGAAAAAATCCCTTCATACCTAGATCATGCTTCAAGAAAATCATTTTGTACAAAAGTCAAGGTTGAAATAATTCTAAGCAACAGGCCAAGCAAGACAACAACATGTATGTTGAATGACAGTTGATATTATTGCTTACAATTTGGAAAGAAATGTCCATAGGGTGGCAGGGCTCCCAAGACTATCTGAAAAATAATCTGCGCCATCAAGGCAAACACAGAGAGACCCAACAGTGCCTTCTGAAAATGTCCCGTAGAGCCAAAAGCTGCAAAGATAAATAATTACAGAGATACAGTGATAAGAGCAGTTAAATTGTAAGAATGTGGAATTAACACAGTGTGACCAAAAGGAAGTGTGCCAAACCTGGATTGGAAGTTAAATGTATTTTAAGTTTATCCCCATCCCAATCTCTCCTCCTCTCCCCAACAAATTTATTGCCAAGTTATCTCATAGTTAACTGGTACTCATTTATTCAGTTGTAATGAGAATAATACTGTAGAGTTAATTGTCCTGCCCAAGAACACAACACAATGTCCCCGGCCAGTGCTCAAATTCAGGCTGCTTGCACCCTAGTTTTTGCTCTGACAAAGTGTCAGCTTTACTGGCTTTCTACTACGGTGGTTAAGTTAGCTGTATCAACTTTGAGTTGATAAATAGTAGTGTGCTTCACTTGCTTGCTGATGTAGCCCAACAGTTTCTTTAAAACTATAAATACCTGCTGTAGATGTTTTTTGCTTGATGTTAAGTCTGGTAATTATGACAATGCCATCAAGACCCTCCCATCTGAGGGTAAATTTTTTAATTACGAAGTTCATAAACAAGAAGTCAGAATATAGTTATGGCTACAGTTGTCAAGAAACAGAATTGACATTTGCATCAAGCATAATGCATCACTTTGCCTCTACCTCCTACATGTACATTGTATGGAGCTAGCTCTCTAAAAGAAAAGTACACATGTCAAGTGATCTTTCAAACCTCGCGAGGGATTTGGTAGCAGAGGAATAGCCAGAAGACAACACAAGTAAATGACAGAGAAGCCATTGATTTGGAAGCAACAAGCTGAAAAAGAAACAAACTTGGAAATGTTAAAGAATCATCTACAGTGTTCAATCAGAATCTGTAAAGTGTTGAATTATTTTTATTAAAACCGAGAATTTTCAGAGATACTTATCCAGAGCAATATAGATCGTTTTCACTGTCACGCAATAAAAAAATAAATCGAAAACCATCCAGTGGAAAAAACTATGAACTTATGATGTTATAGAAGACAACTAAATAAGACACTTCTCCAAGTTTTAGGCCTGTGCGTTTCCCCAAACTTCAGATATTCGTCGAAATGTTTCGCACATATTTGCAGAGCCCAGTATGAAAACGCCATGTTGGTGTACCTCCGTGGTACACCAATATGGCGGCCGGAAAATAGTGTAAACATCTGGAACTTACTTTGGCTATCTAGGCGACTGATTATCAGTACTGATCAAACAAGCATTTACATAAGCACTTTTCATAATGCTCTAACTTCTAAAAAGGCTCAAAATCATGAGATAAGTATATATTTTTCGACAAACTCGATCGTAGCCTTGTGTCACGCACCTCCATAACCCTGAAATTCAAAATGCTCTGAATTCCAAACGAAGCATGCTATTGAGCTGTGAAATTGTACACAGATATAACTATACCGCCTCTTATGCCTGATAAGGATAAAAACTTTGGGGGCTCTTTAGTTTTGGATTTTCAAAAGTGATGTCACGTGAAAACGATCTATACATGTAGTGGTGCATATAGCAAGTAAAAATTTCCAAAAGAGCAGTTTTGAAAGTGTAGTCAAATTACCAACAAATTACGTCACCGGCAATTATGGAGTTGTAACTTATGTGGTTGTAATTTAACTGACCAACTCCTTTGAGAGCTTTCGATTCTAGAGACTGAAAGAGGTGTCAATTAAATGACATGCTCCGTTCCTCCAAAAAGAAACTATTTAATCACACGATGAACGGTTAAAAAAAAAAGGTTGGTTGGTGGCATTTCAAATTGATTTGTTTTACGTCTGAGCAGGTCGCTGTCTCTCACCGTGTTAATCCGATAACAATTGCGTGCAAAAACCCTCGCAGTCTCTCAGAAACATGAAAAGCTGGTCTGCCAAAACAACAAATCATTCAGTGCAAAGCCATTGAACGTAAATTTATGTAACAAATCGTTTAAATCAAATATACACGAGAAATACACCCCCATGAATATGCCCTCACTACAATTCAGCTGTTACGAAATAAACATGAAAGAAACGGACAAAAACACGCACCTCCTAACAATACGAGAGGAAGAATCCATCTAAAGAGAAGCGTACAGACTACAGGCGAAGACATGTCTTGTTCCTCAGAATATACAAGTGCTCTTCTTGAACTTCAGACGAAAAAGATCACGATTCCTGTATTTGCGACCTGTGAGAAGTTTCAACTTTACCCCCGAATCGGGGGACATGAACGTACGGCTTCCTATAAAAGGCGCTTGTAAATAAAGAACTTGGCTAATAATTGGACTTTGTGGAAAATTATAGTGAGAAATGAAACTCTTAACTTAATTTGAATCAGGACTTTCCAGACAAGAAGCCAGAATTAAAGCCATATGATATGATGGATTTCCTTCAAATTTTCGAAAATGAAAACACAGTGAGCCCACGGCTTATGGAGTGGTGGTCAGCTGTGCAAAAACGGAGTTTCATAGCAACTTTCCGTCATGTAAAGCATCTAAAGCATCCCATTGTGTCGAAGTACTCTGATATTTGTTTTTTGTCCTTAACACGATTGTTCTTTAGGAGTTCTGCCTTTCAATTTTTCTTTGGGAATTCTAGTTCTCCTCTGTTGAAATGCTAAAGAGCTTTTTTAAAAATTCTTCCATCTGTACATCTATAACGTAAATTCTGTATTCCCATTTCCGCTTTTCGCTTTCGAAATTCTGCTCTTTACATATCGGCAGATTACAACATCGCAAGTAATGGACCTTTTTGACGATGTCACCCTTTTCCGATTTTTTATTCAAACAAATGATACGTCTCACCACTCAATTCGATACCAAACTTGCAAACTCCAATGTCATTCACTTGTTGTTGAGGAGAAAGACCCTGGTTGCTCATGAAAACATGGGCCCCGAAACTTGCTAAGGGCCTTTACAAAGAAAAGTATGCCAGGGGGCAAGCTTTCCCATATTTACCAGATTCGGCATAATCAATTGATCTAGGGAGGCCTAGGTGTTTTTTTTTTGTTTATACATGTATGAAAAACAAGAAAAAATGTTCACATTATGTGACATCGTGAAGTCGAGAGTCATAAATAAATTGTACTGCTCAAACAACGTTTATTAGAGTTATGTACTTCCCGTACTTTTCATCATTTGGTTGTTCATCACGGCAGGTTTCTTTCACAGGTCACAGGTCACAGGTCACCAAAAAATATGCCAAAACGTCATAAAACAGATGCATACAAGTGCGTCCCAAGTGCAACTATAACAGCTCTTTTCTGAAAAAAAAAAAAAAAAAAAAAACGCGTAGGGGAAATCAGTTGTAGCACTGAAATAAAAAAAAAAATTGATCCAAAGAAAGCCAAGACTTACTTCTGTTGAAAACATAAATTGTTTGTAGCCTTTCAATATAATATGAAAACGAAAGAGGCTTACACTGATCCGTGAATTATGCATTTACTTACGCGTGATTTGTGAACCAACGACTTTTGCGGGAATAATTGTCCACTTTTTTTGGAGATTTTAGCGTCATTAAAGCTCGTAAACTACACTAAACTAGATGTAAAACCTGCCCATTCGTACATATACCACCCCTAGAAACTTTTTCATCAAAATTATAGAGTAAAACATTTTTAGTTAGGGTTTGTTGCATGGAAACATCGATAAACCTCTCGGGAATCTCGGGAATTGTTACGTCGCGAAATTTACTGAGTGTTTTGATTGTGACCTGTGACCTGTGACCTGTGACCTGTGAACGAAACCTGCCGTGTTCATTAGGGTTTGAGACAAGAAAAGTCTGGATCGAGACGATATGCGGAACTCGTGTAACAGGCTTTTGAGGTCGTTGGAAAATTACGCTCGCTTGAGGAAGTACTCCAGTCTTGATCAGCAAAGTTCAGCAAAAGAATTCACAGCAAAACGTATCTGCTATAAGTGCTTAATAGTATGAAAATGCATCAAACGTAACTTAGTTCAGTCCACGAACTCTCCTTGCCCGCGCCATATATGGGTTGACTGTTGAGCCCAGGCGGGAGAGACCGCGCCATCGTGACAAAGGTGGAGAAGCACAGTGCAATTTTCATGATGAAAATTGCACCCTGCGAGGGTCCCCGTAGTTTTCCTGCTGAAAAACAGGTTATTATTGGAAGGAAAGTTCTACAATTTCGCCTTGGTCGGAGTTCTTTTGACCAAGGGACAGTCGCACGGTGCAGTTTGCATGATGAAAACTCTCCTGTACGCCTCCCCGGCTGGGGGCGACTTTGGCGCGGTCGCCGAGCAAGAATTTCAAATCCCGCACCCAAGGTAACCAGTTAAGCGCGGTTCACACTTGTGAGATAAGCGCTGTACTTTCATAGTGCCTCTCACCACCCCGGCAAGGAGTATAAACAGGTTCCATTCAGTTTTTAAGAGCATTCCGCAGTATTGCATGGCGTATCCATGCTTTGTATGATTTCACGCGTGATTAGCGCCCGCGGATCAAAAAATGGCGGCTTTTTCTTTACTGCTGGACCTCGCCATAGAGGTAATTCGTCATTTTTTCGAAAACGAGTACGGTGACCTATCATTTTTTTCTGTTGTTTTGAATTGAGTAATAAATTTCTCTATGTAAAATAAATATGGACCAATTCTCAGTGTTGAGCAAGTGTTGTAAATAAGTAAGGGACTGGAGCTGGTTTGACCTGCGAGGTCTGAGTCGAGTCTCGTGATTGACACTTGAAAAACGTGTGCAGAAAAGGAATCGGAGAGAACGGAAAGGAGTCTAGCGTGGACATTGATCTATCCCTGTATTACGGAAAATATCTATCGGAACACGGAATTAACTCTTAGAACAACATTGTCATATCTCGGAATCTATCAAAGGATCAAAATAAAGAGTATGGATCGATACAACAGCAAGAAACAATCGTCGGAAAGGTGAATTTAGTGAGCAATCGTGACTATAATCATGGTGCTATTATAAGGATTTATTGGGTATAAACAAGGTGCTGTTGTTCCTAAACCAACACAGGGACCCACATTTTTATTTCCAAATTTAAGTTCCTATAATATAAATAATCAATGGGCAAAATTTTGACAAAAATCTCAGTGCAGCTTCTATTTCAGTGGAATGACCTTAACGGACTTGAAGTTGATACAGGTACACATAGAGACCCGGTGGGTTAATGGTTGGCTGAGAGGGACCAGTAATCTGGAGGAGTATATTGCATGACGGGAAGAGACGTTAGGCGAGATAGCCCAAAGGGGCCTTTTGATTTTGTTTTGTTGTTATTCTCTGAGAGTCCAAATCAATACGTTTTAAACAGCGGGGGCATGAAGGGTTGCACATATCATTTAGAAAATACTCGTATTTAATATCTAGACACGTTTCACGTAACTCCAGCACGGAGAGTAAAGGCTCTTTATCATCCATGATTCTGGTGTCAGAGTATTAATTAAAGGATTCTAAATTTTTCATTGGTATACGTCATTAAGGTTTCTGTCCCAAATATAATTGAACTAAGTCGAAATGGGTGTAAATTGTAAGCACTTCTCTGACATAAAACGACCGTTTCTATGGGCATTACTATGTGAAAATGTCTACCACAGCTGACTCGTTCCCAGTCGTCTTCATTCAACACGCGGCACGGCGCAAGGTGAGCAAGGGGTGATCTCACCCTGCACTCCCGGCTCGCCCCGTTCCCCGCTCTGCATGAAGTTGTATGAAAACGACTGGGAACGAGTCAGCTACCACAGTACCGGTAAAATAGAGCGTCAGTTTTTCGTTAGTATAAGACTACATAAGTCTTCGGCGACTTGTTAGCGCTGATCAGATTATGACAAAGGTGACAATCTTTAAAAGAACGTAATCATTTAAATGGTTTTCAAAAGGTCTAGATAACAGCAGACACGTAAAGATTTTAAGGAAAACGACCAATTTTTTAAGTTTACAAGACACCTTTTCACGTTCTTTTGTTACTATTTGTCTTAATTAGCATTTTTGTCTGCTTATTATTCAACTTGCTTTGTAATCATTCAACTGAAGATGACAGAAGTTCTGTGGAAACATGTCTTGTAAACTTAAAAAATTGTTCGTTTGCGTTAAAATCTTTAAATAGTTTTCAATATCAAGATTTAAAGACACTCACGCAAACTATCTTCTGGAAGCCATACTGTATATTTACAACTGCCATGTTGCAAGCGATAACAACCTTTTACACCAATTTACAGCAATTTCACATAAATCAGTTTTGTAAAATATAAACTGAAGCATTTATACACTTGGGCGATATACATAGTCAGCAAGATACTGGGTTAGGTTAGCTGCAAGGCCTAATCAGTACATTAAAACCTAAAGCCATTAAACTGAACCCATTATCGACCGTTTGTGTATGAGAGGGAGGCACGTTCAGAATCATTAAGTTGGATCCGTCTAAAAATTCAAATTAGTTAAAAGTGGTATTGACTTTAGAGAGGAAATCAGCACCAGAAGCACGAATGTCGTCCAACCTCAAATCCAAATTAGTCAATACGGCATTGACTTTAATAACATCAGAGGGGGAAGCAGCACCAGAAGCACCAATATTGCTCCAACTCAAACCCAAATTAGTCAATACGGTATTGACTTTAATAGCATCAGAGAGGGAAGCAGCACCAGAAGCACCAATATTGTTCCAACTCAAACCCAAATTAGTCAATACGGTATTGACTTTAATAGCATCAGAGAGGGAAGCAGCACCAGAAGCACCAATATTGTTCCGACTCAAATCCAACTTAGTCAATACGGTATTGACTTTAATAGCATCAGAGAGGGAAGCAGCACCAGAAGCACCAATATTGTTCCCACTCAAATCCAAATTAGTCAATACGGTATTGACTTTAATAGCATCAGAGAGGGAAGCAGCACCAGAAGCACCAATATTGTTCCAACTCAAATCCATATTAGTCAATATGGTATTGACTTTAATAGCATCAGAGAGGGAAGCAGCACCAGAAGCACGAATCTTGTTCCGACTCAAATCCAACTTAGTCAATACGGTATTGACTTTAATAGCATCAGAGAGGGAAGCAGCACCAGAAGCACGAATCTTGTTCCGACTCAAATCCAACTTAGTCAATACGGTATTGACTTTAATAGCATCAGAGAGGGAAGCAGCACCAGATGCACCAATCTTGTTCCGACTCAAATCCAAATTAGTCAATACGGTATTGACTTTAATAGCATCAGAGAGGGAAGCAGCACCAGAAGCACGAATCTTGTTCCAACTCAAATCCAACTTAGTCAATACGGTATTGACTTTAATAGCATCAGAGAGGGAAGCAGCACCAGAAGCACCAATCTTGTTCCGACTCAAATCCAAATTAGTCAATACGGTATTGACTTTAATAGCATCAGAGAGGGAAGCAGCACCAGAAGCACGAATCTTGTTCCGACTCAAATCCAAATTAGTCAATGCGGTATTGACTTTAATAGCATCAGAGAGGGAACCAGCACCAGAAGCACCAATATTGTTCCCACTCAAATCCAAATTAGTCAATGCGGTATTGACTTTAATAGCATCAGAGAGGGAAGCAGCACCAGAATCACCAATATCGTTGAACCTCAAATCCAAATTAGTCAACACGGTATTGACTTTAATAGCATCAGAGAGGGAAGCAGCACCAGAATCACCAATATTGTTCCCACTCAAATCCAAATTAGTCAATACGGTATTGACTTTAATAGCATCAGAGAGGGAACCAGCACCAGAAGCACCAACACTGTTATCATACAAATTCAAATTAGTCAATGCGGTATTGACTTTAATAGCATCAGAGAGGGAAGCAGCACCAGAAGCACCAATCTTGGTACCTCTCAAATACAAATTAGTCAATACGGTATTGACTTTAATAGCATCAGAAAGGAAACCAAAATCAGAGTCCTCCATATCGTATTTACTCATATCCAAATGAGTCAAAGAGGTGTTTACAGTAAGAGCCTCAAAGAAATACTCAGAAAACAACGGTGCATCACGTACTCTTGCACGAATTAACTTTAAGGCCGTAATGTCGAGGTGGGAACCAAAAGTATGCAACAATTGCGATTGAAGGTTTTTCTTATGGGTTGCGCACTCCTCTACACAGTCAAACGCGAATTCCAGATTCCTAATTAATTCACGTTTGCTTTTTATGTGTGCGGCGATAGTTTCTACAAGACACACTGCGGTTTCTTCGCATCGTGAGACAACAATTCCACTCATGAACAAAAACACTTGTTTCAGGCCATGTAAATATCTCTCCTCAGTCACTACTGTGCCACAGTCAACTTCTCCGCTGAGAATCTTCGAAGCGAGATAGAAACCACTAAAGAATTCTTGAAAGCTCTTGTGCGTAAATCCGTAACGCACACAACGTCTCCTTCGACTACCTAGACTGACTTGGACTGATAAAAATCCAAACTTAGTTAAAAGACTTCGAACAGTCGAACTGCAATCAAATCTGCTTTCTTCAATATATAGCTGTCCTTCACACAGAGATTTGAACGCCATATGGCCCAGATGTATCAGCTCTTTCTCGTAAACTTTAATCAGGTCGTCGTTGGTACTCGCCAATTGGTTCTTCTCTTCATATCTTCTCAAAACACAGAGTACAATTTCAATGTACAACTGAGTCCTGCTCGTCGGAAAAGAACCCTGGAAATCCTCGCAAAGAAGACAAAGTAAAGTGGTGTTTAAAGGATTTGCCATCAATTCACGTAAATCTCTAGATCCTGACCAGGGTGAAAGTTGTTTTAGGAGTTTGTGAGCCAAAGGTCTGTTGTTTTTAAAATACTTGAAGATGAAGCTTTCTGCATCTTCCGTAGTGAATCCCACAATTTCCCACAGGATATCACAGAACCGCCTAAATTTCATTCCAACTTCATGTCTAGAAGTGAAAACGATGCGACATTTAGAGAATTCTCTACCTTCAGCAACTTTTAAGTACATGGCCAGTTTACTAGGATCATCTACTTCATCTAAACCATCAAGTACTAACAAAACTTTGGACTGATTTTCACGGATGAATTTGAAAAAGTTTTCTTTGGATTCCTCGTTAATATCTTCGGGGAGAATTTGTTCTTCGATAGCCTCCCAGATGTTAGTCTCCATATCACGGCATCTAAGCAGTAGCAGCAATTGGATTTCTGGAAAAGACGCGTCCCATTCTTCCCGTCTATTTGCCCAGTCATACGCCAGCTTTTGACAGTAAGTTGTCTTTCCCATACCAGGATCTCCTTCAATCAAAACAGTCCGTGGCTTCTGACTTCCTTCATGCGCCTTGAAGATAGCTGTCATGTTGGTGATTTTTTCAGCCAGTGTTCCTCTTGTTTTTTCTTTGTTCAAAAACCTGAGCCTGGTGAAAATGTCATCCAGATTAAAGCTGAAATCTTCACACCATGGTACTGGCAGCACACTGCCTTCACGGGTTTTGTAGAGCTGGCGGATCCCTTCTATCTCATGCGCTGGATAAGACATGCCTAGAAAAAGAGAAAACGACAATAAATTAGATTAGAAAATATGCTTTTTATTTTAACTAAGCTAAGAAATATAAATTACTTCGGTTAAACCTGACAGGCAAAAATTATATACTTTGCAATTATGTTTACCATGCATAAGATATCAGGGATGTTTACGTTGTCGACTTGCTTGATCTCTCTTTTGGCACTTGATAAATAAAGTTTTTGAATTCTGTAGGGCTATTGTCTCATCGGAATTTTCAGGCACTGCGTTCTAACAGCAAAGACTGCTTTCCCTATCAGCACCACTGAAAAGCTACAGTATGACATAAGCGTAACAAACTGACTTTCCTATTGCAATGTACTAAATAAATATTATGAATAAATGTTGACCGGCAAAATGTCCTCCTCCGGAAGAATCACAGAATCACAATTTAAAAGGTATACATTTAAAATTTTCAAAGTAGAGGGAGCCAGAATAAAAAAGTACGAATATGCCGTTAGTAATACTAAGTCAAAAACACTATTCTCCTCTTTCAAAACAGTTGCAAATAACTTGGTACTCATCAAATTTTGTTTAGTCTTGGAAAATGCAAGTTAAACTAAAGTAAAACATTTTAAGCCTTTAACCTCGGTGTTTTATTTTACCTCAAAACAGCAATTGGACGCTGTACATAGCTATATGTAATTGTCCCCGTCCCCCCGGGGGGGGGGGGGGATGGAGTTGGGCGCTGTTATCGCGAGTAGTTGAAGCTGAGCACGCAAAAGCTGAGCACGCAAAGATCTCTCTTGAAGGAAGCAATTATTTCAATGTTTTGTTGGAACGTGCACACATAGGGAAATTTGTCAAAGTTTTCTTTGAGTTCTGCATGTTCCTTTTGGCTTACTCTCTTTAGCAGTTTTGCTGACATGTACCTTTTTTCTTCTCGTTGGGAAAGTTTCCCTCCTCACAGCTAGGAAAGTGATTATTTTACGGAATGGCGTCCATGAATAGAAAGGCCCTGTTGTTTTCCAATTTTCAGGGGATAAATTCCAAGGTTGAATTCCTGTATTTCTTTGTTTTCTTGAAGTTAGTTGCATTTTCAAATGTTTAATAAAAAGGCATTTATTGAAGAACACGAAGTCACTGTATCAGCAGACCCGAATACTGACAAGAGTCGGTTCTGACATGATTATTCCATGTCTAACTATTGTTACAACTCAGAACTCACCCTCATCTCCAGAAGTGTCCGTCGCACCATCCAGCTCATTCATTTTGTCCTTGATGCAGTCCTCGTTCTTTTTCCACTGCATCAGGAGCTCCTTGTAATGTTTCTCGGTTATAGGGTCCGTTTTCTGATGCATGATTTTGTCCATTACGTCACCATAACGATCTCCTCCTAATCTCACCAGCATTTCCCGGATGTTCTCGCAGTAGTTAACAAATACTGCATCACTAACACGGGATTTGTCTGCATGGTCAAGCACAGTATTCATGAAATACCTCACGCGGGCTATGTCAGCCTCGCGACTGGTGTCTGCTGCATGAGGAGGTGCGTCCCAGCCAGCTGTTGGTGGAGTCAACTTACAAACTGTTCTTAACAGAACCATAAGAAGTGTAGGGTCAAAGTCTTTGGATGCCACCGAGGAAGCACGATCAGGATACAGTTGACCCCATTGCTTTGAAGTGAGGATTCTTTGCTTTCGAAGTGACCGCAGTGTGTCATGATTTTGATAGTCTTTCAAATGTTTCCGAAGATTTTGTGGTGGAATGATTCTGTCAAATGTTTCCCTCAGGACTCCTGAACCCACAGTGACCAGAATCTGACACAACTGAGCATAATTGGATTCCTCTTTCGTGGAGGTTAATTTGGGAGTAGTGCCTACAATAGTTCAAATAAAAACACCCGATGAGTCACCTCTTATAATCTACCTCCCGAGGATGTTATTTAATTCTTTGTTATCATGGTCCTAAAAGCCAGGCAATTCCGAATTTCGGTGAAAGACACTGGAATCATGGCACACGGCCAAAACTGTTGAGGCTGACAATAATTCATGCCCACTCCTGAGACAATATAACATTCTTTTAAACAAACATTAATTTGATCGCTTTTTGCATTCTTTCGAACATTCTTTTTACGTGCGTATTTAATTTATGCGAATTATTCTCTGTATTCTATACTCTATATTCTATATGTTGGTTTAACGTGCTCATTTGCTTTACTTGTTTTGAGATTTGCTGAGTAGTCTAATCGGTAAATACATAAATTTACTGACTTGGGTTTTGGTTTTGGGTTTCCTAGGTTTTCAGCTTCGCTGAGTAGTCTAATTGGTAAGTAATTGGTTTGGTGTTTTCGTTTTACGACACTCAATTGAAAACCGCTCTAACCTATAGGACTCAATATTCGATCCTAACTCTTCTTGCGATCTCGTGTACCACTAAGCACCAAGAACCTAGGTAAAGTTCATCGTCTTTACAGTTTTCGTTATTGGTATTAATAAAGATAGTAAGCCTCCGTATTATGGATGCGTCCGTATTATAGATGTATATGAACTGTCTAAGAATGTATGAATTCTGGATTTTTGAGATCAAATTAACTGTCCGTGATATAGATGTTCCCCGGCGTAAGAACACGTTCGAGACAGTGTATTAAATTTTCGTATACTGACAACTTCCTACAAAGTTACATAACATGATTTATTTATAAATCTGTTACAGTTCAGAGCTATTATTTACCTGCATGGTCCTCGCCAAGCATCCTCTTGGTACCCTGGGTACTAGAAGCAGATGAAACTGTAGGAGATTTGTGTTTTCGGTTTTGAGTTGGAACTTTATCAAAACTGGTTTGACCTGCACATAGAAAGGTATTTTGAATTAAACAAAAGATCAGCCACAAAGTTTGCACTCACTCTCCATTTGCTGCAGATCACGAATACTTGTCATAGCTGGAAGCAGTCAAAATTACTGCCGTTATAATAATCTTCTATCTAAATGGTTAGCTAAGTAACAGACCACGCGTTCCTCTGGTTTATACATGATATTATTCATTGCTGCAAGCCATACATACATACAAATACTTTTTCAAGACTAAACGTTGAACTAAAACTAAGAAAGAATAGGAATTGTACGAAATAACAACAAATTGGGGTTTGGAATTTCAATGTCGACAGCCTTAATCAGGCAATTACTGACTTGGGTTTTGGTTTTGGGTTTCCTAGGTTTTCAGATCGGCTGAGTAGTCTAATTGGTAAGTACATTGGTTTGTTTTCGTTTTACGACTCTCAATTGAAAACCGCTCAAACCTATTGGACTCATTATTTGATCCTAACTCTTCTGGAGGTCTCGTGTACCACTAAGCACCAGGAAACTGTGTGAAGTTCATCGTCTTCACAATTTTCCATATTAGTATTAATGAAGAGCGTGGAACTGTCCGTATTATAGAGGTAAATGAACTGTCTAAGAATGTATGAATTCTGGATTTTTGAGTTCAAATAAACTGTCCGTGATATAGATGTTCCCGTAAGAACACGTTCGAGACAGTGTATTAAAATTTTCGTATACTTACAACTTTCTGCAAAGTTACATAACATGATTTATTTATAAATCTGTTACAGTTCAGAGCTGCTATTTACCTGCATGGTCCTCGCCAAGCATCCTCTTGGTACCCTGGGTACTAGAAGCAGATGAAACTGTAGGAGATTTGTGTTTTCGGCTTTGAGTTAGACCTTTGTCAAAATTGGTTTGACCTGCACATAGAAAGGTATTTTGAATTAAACAAAAGATCAGCCACAAAGTTTGCATTTTTGAAAATCATCAGTTCTTCCTGGTATGGCGATTGACACTAATACAAGATCTATGGGTTATCGACCAAGCGTGTTCGGTCAAGATGGCTGGATATTGGCCAAGTTCTTTTTTTGCGTGTTTATGGACCTAGACGGAGTCGAGGTCCATAAACTCGCAAAAAAAGAACAAGGCCAATATCCAGCCATCTTGACCCAACAAGCTTGGTCAATAAAGGATTTATTATATGGCTTTCGGGGAAATTTTTCTTACGGGACACGTTGGGTAGTCCCGAGCGGGCAAGATGGCTCCATCTTGCCCGCTCGGGTAGCCAATCACAGCGCAGGATTTGATTCATCTTGCCCGCTCACGGAGTTAGCCATACAATAATAAAAGTTAAATGAACATACAAAAGTTCTTCTCACTACTGTTTTCTTTAGAGGTGAAGTCGAAAAATGTGAACATAACTGTTTCACTGAAACATTACACAACTGAAATCAAAATTCACGCTTACATCGGTCAGTCACCCAAAGTTCATACCCGACAAACTACCTATACTGCTGATATCAACGATATCTTATTTGTGGTGACTTGGAAGAAATTTATTAAAATTAAAGCTTAAACCGACTATTTCAAAAAGGTTTTTTTTTTTTAATCATCTGCGTCTTAAGTTATCTTCTTGAAACCTTGTTATAATACCATGTCAAAGGAAAAGTTAAAATCATGTTTCCTTATAGCTACACTATCACATCGCACCACAGGAGAGATCTGAATTTCAGGTTCAACAAAATTGGGAAAATTCCTGCTATAGAGCTAAAACAGCAAACTAATTGGGAGCCACTTGTTAATTACGTTAAAATCGAGAGAACAAATTTTTTATGTTGGTTTTACTGGCTTATCAAATCCTTGCAATTTACCTTGTGTTGGTTGCAGACTAACGTAGTGTTTCTCGTGAATGTGTCCCAAAACAAGCAGGCTGGTGTTGCCAACAAGATGATCTGGATTGATGATTAAATCACAGTCAAGACTGCTGATTACACGAATAGGAGTTTTGTAGCAGTTTGCTGCGGCACGAAGAACCAAGTGATCGCCCCATGTGCCATCCTTTTCCATGCTTCTCAAGTAATCAGCCCAAGATGGGTATCCATGCACAAAGTTGAACAAATCTGTTCCATCGGTCTTTGAGAGCGAAAGAAGTCTAAAGTTAATTGAATGGACTAAAAGTAGCTGACAAGATATGACAGTCGTCCTGACCTATACCAAAGTAAACGACGTTTGGTTTTCAATATTCTTAACAATAATTCACGTTTTTACACTGAATGGGTATTCAAAACCTAACCAGGTTGTTACTAGATTTATGGAATTATGTTGACACAGTTTATCTAATAAGGTAACATCCCTCGATTGGGCCAGGGACACAAAGTTCCTGGTGATACCAAAGCTTTTGCTGGTTATTTTGCCTGGCAATAACTATGATTACGTGCTCGAGAAAGGACTATAATATTCAAATTCCATCATCAGTTTCTCGAAGAAATTTCAGAGCCCTGTTTTCCTAGTATTATACAAAGCACACTTTCATTCACATCAGAAGACACCTCTGGACCGCTGACTTACCAGTTTGGGGGAGTTCCTGAGGAATCCGACTAACTTTTTCCGCAGTTCAGTCACCGAAATTTCGATTCCGTTCACGCTTTGCAGTTGCTCTGACAGTGCGTAGAACATACAGTTTCCAGATCCTGGGTTGTCACAAATGCTGAATCCCTTGTCTGAAGCAATCTTTTGCAGATTCCCTGTTGCGTCAGTTTTCTTGTTGAACTCGTTTGGATCACTCTCCATTTGCTGCAGATCACGAATACTTTTCATAGCTGGAAGCAGTCAAAATTCTTGCCGTTATAATAATCTTCTATCTAATTGGTTAGCTGAGTAAATGATCACGCGTTTGTCTGGTTTATACATAATTTATTACTGCAAGTCACGATGAAACATTGTAAAAACATTGTATTGTATTGTCGAAAGTAATCACGCAATTACTGACTTGGGTTTTGGTTTTGGGTTTCCTAGGTTTTCAGCTTCGCTGAGTAGTCTAATTGGTAAGTAATTGGTTTGGTGTTTTCGTTCTACGACTCTCAATTGAAAACCGCTCTAACCTATTGGACTCATTATTTGATCCTTACTCTTCTTGAGGTCTCGTGTGCCACTAAGCACCAAGAACCTAGGTGAAGTTCATCGTCTCCTCAATTTTCCATATTAGTATTAATGAAGAATATGGAAGTGTCCGTATCATAGAGGTAAATGAACTGTCTAAGAATGTATGAATTCTCGAATTTTGGGATCAAATATTAACTGTCCGTAATATAAAGGTGTCCGTAAGAAGAGGTTCGAGTGTATTAAAATTTTCGTAACCTTACAACTTCCTGCAAAGCTGGACATAACATGACTTATCTATAAAATTGTTACAGTTCGGAGCTGCCATTTACCTGCATGGTCTTCGACAAGCATCCTCTTGATATCCTGGGTACTAGAAGACGATGAAACTGCAGGAAATTTGCGTTTTCGGCTTTGAGCTGAATCTTTAACAAAGTTGGTTTGACCTGCAAACAGAGAGATATTTTAAGTTAAACAAAAGAGTAGCCATTTTTGAAAATCAGCAGTTTGGCCTGGTATACCGATTAACACTAATACAATTAAACGTGTTTCTCTGAGAACTGTTTTTGGGTGAAGTCGAAAAATATCAACATAACGGCTTCACTGAAACATTACAGACCTGAAATCAAAAATCACAGTTTCACCGAATTAGTTTGGTCATACTTTGGACAGCCTGGTCCAGTGTCCAGTTTATCATTCTTAATGTGTGGTGATACAAAATTTGTTTAAAAACGTCTAGCTTTTCACGTCACAGTCACTATCACTTGTTATAAATTCGTAGATATTCAACAAAAATGCACTATAAGTACATACCATCAACGAGGGTTAACATTTGGTTAACAAGACCTTGACTTTGTTTGGCCCAGTTGTAATTCTTCTTATAGGAAGAACGTAACAGTTCAGCCTCCTGAAGTCTTGTCTCTCTGTCTTTATTCCAGACTTTCTTGATAGCTTCAGCCCACACCAGAGGATCCTCAGAATCAATCACCCACGCAGAACCAAACGGTACTTTACCTAGGGCTTCTCCAAATCCTGAGTTCTTGCTGACAAGTACAGGGAGACCAACTGATAATGCCTCTAGGCCAGTCAAGCCAAAGCCCTCTGTTCTGGAAGGCATCAGTACAAGATCTACTTCGCAGAACAATCGTTTCAAATCCTCTCTGCTTTGCAGGAAGCTTCTCACTGTCAGGCGGTGAGCAGGAAGACCACACTCAAGCAGACGCTTTGCTATGTCCTCGTGCTTTCCTTCAGGTGCACCAACGAAAACAAGATGAGCATCATTCAACTCAGCGACGGCTTTGCCAGCAACATCAAAACCTTTTAACTGAAAATCTTCAGCATCTCCGCGGCCAAACACTAAAACGCCACATCGTTCTCTCTCTTCAGCAGCATGTTCAACATTCACAAATTCATCAAAGACACCAGGGGTAATGTTAAGAATGGTTTCATCTTTCTTACACCAGCGAAGATATCTGCGAAAAGCCTCGCACAACTTCGGCCCAACTCCTACAACGAAGTCAGCCTTTTCACAAAGTTCCACTTCTACTTTGTGCTTCTTCTCGCCCGTGGAAATCGGATTTTGGTAGGACTTATACATTCCTAGTTCCTCTGGGTCTGTGTGGACAACTTGAATCCACTTACATTTGTGAGATTCCCTTATTATTTGTGCTTGGTGACCAAGCTTCACCCCATGACCAACGATGACATCAATTTGCAAATGATCTGGCGGAAAGCTAAGCCATTCTAGTTCATCAAACCCAGTCAGTCTTGTTGCTTCGACAATTTCAATGTGGTGACCAAGGGCCGTTCTCTTGTCTTCTTCGCTGCATTGTGGAACAAAGAAAGAGATTTCCACCTCAGGACATTTAGCCAACTCTATGGCTAATTCTCTGTTTATGGTGGAGAGTCCGCCTTTAGTTGATCTCCATTCTGATGCTAGTATTGTTACATGTAATTTGCCAGGGGATGGATGTAGCTCGCCATGTTTTCGAGATTTCTGTGAAGGTGAAATCATTGCCACGTGCCTGGAGATCAGACTCCTACGAGGGAAAAAGAAGCAGACTTGTAAAAGCCATACAAGTGTCTACATGTTAAAAACATTGCCCATTTTAGCCTTTGCATCTGATTACTTCAACCATAGGGCTTCAAGCTTCCTTACTGAGCTAAATAGAGAGATGGAGTAAGCCAAGCTCTTTCAAGACTCAACTGAGACCGATATAACAATTCCACAATTGCTGTTAGACTCACAGTAATGCAGAAATAATTTCCATCTCATTCGCGTTTGGACATCTTAATATTACAGTCAAACCTGTGTTAAGCAGACCTCTTAAGCGGTCCACTTAAGATTGGAAGACCATGTAAAAAGGTTTCCTACAAAACACGTTATATTATAAGTTAGAAGACACTGTAAGGAATATTTTATACTTTTGGGATTACGTCCGCAACTATATCGATGTATTTGAATTCATTTGTTTGTTAAAGGAGCAGTGAAAATTGATCGACAGCTATTCAGATTATGCTGCAGCCTTCAAGTCATAAAACAGGCGAAACAATTTCAAAAAAGAGAACACAACGAACTCTGACATGAGACGGATCAAGCATGCATGGGAGGAAATCTCGGGAGTGTCTAATCAACGCGGGTCGCGGGTCGCGGGTCGCTGGTAAACAGCGCGGGTCGCGGGTAAGCGGTGCAGATCGCGAGTAAACAGCGCTGGTCACGCAAAAAATAATCATAAGCAAAAAACCTGAAACAAACGTTTTGATCAGACAGACCAATGAAGGATGATCTTTGGTACGCCAATCTTCAAAACACCTGTTCCTTTGGCCGACTCTTGTGACCCATATTATGTTTATAAATTAAATGACCGGGGTGGTAATCCTGATAAGCCGTCATTTGTTTTTAAGACCTGTAAGTTTAAAGCAAAATTCGCACCTAGCATGGACAGAACTGAAGACCATGTCTTGAGTCAAGAATTTTGTTTGTTTTTTTTTGACGGGAAGGTAAAGAGGTGCAAAGGTTTGGTTTCACTGACTGCTAGCATCTGTCATTCTCTAATCAGAAGACTTGTACCTTTCGCCACAAAGGAATGTGAAAGTGAAGACTGTTGCTCAGTCGAGCTTTTTTAGAACAACTTTCACGAAGTTCTATGGAAAGGAAGTCCAAATAAGAAGTATTTCTTAACTTTAATCTTCGTGGCCGGGTTTCTGATATGGCAGGGTCAAATATGGAGGGTTTGCGACGATCAGTTGGTCCTTATGCCCTGGAAAGAGTCAAGACTTGCGAATGTTATTTTCTAAGATTGCCGCAACCGGCAGGCTCGAAAGTTAAGAAAAGAAGACAGGAGACGTTTTTAAGGTGGCTGAACACAGTTTTTAATACCTGTGTTTCATTCACCTTTTTCTCTAAAATCCTTGATCTCTGGGTCGCCAAAAATGGCAGCAAGCAAGTTCACAACACAGACTTTCTTTTCTTGATCGTTAAGCTGACGTATGTGCCGTTGCCATGGCAACATGAATAAATGTAAACAGGCTTTTAAAATCGGTTTTGTTTATTTGTAGAAAATCTAGTCATTAGATTTTCTTTATAATTTGCATGCAACAAGCTTGTAACGATTCTCACAAGTTCACACCATTTTGCTAATAATTTAACAGAGAGATCTTTAATTATCCCTTGTTGAAGGTTCACTGGAATATCTAGAATTTCCCTTGTTAAAGTTCAATTATTTTCAATAGTCCAGTTACTTATTTCCTGAAGTATTTTCGTGCCAAATTTCGTGAAATTCTAATGGGTGGTTCTCGAGAAATAGGCGTATTTCCGAGAGTGCAATTTTTCATTATATCACAATTTTTTGACCTACTACGCATGCGCTGCATTTAACTGGGTTCTTTCGGTAACAAAGAAAAAGGTGAGAATTGCTGGGTTCTTTGCATCGTTACCTTTTCTAACATATCTTTGTAATAAAAGACTAAAGCCATCAATACACTGCGTTCAATTATAGAGAAAAATAGCACAGATAGTACGCGTGTTGAGTAAATAAAATGATCGCTCTACTGACAGCATGTTTGGTTTTTGCAATCCTAGTGCGCGCGCTGAATTGCATCAGCACAAGCGCGCGCGAAAGCTGTGTTCCGCCACCTTAAGGGCCCATTAACCGATTCATGCGCGCGCTCCCGCGCGTTGCTAAGGAGGTGAAATTTCACTTCCGTTTACTTACGTCAGCCTGAGCGCAGAAAATAAAAATAACTCAATAACTTCCAAATTCGCTCACATTTTAGATGTTTTCTTTGTGTTTCACAAAATGCAAAGTAAAAAAAGTACAAGCAAAGACAAAATAAGAGAAAAACAGAAAAACAAGAGCAATAGAAAGAGAAAAACTAACTCCGTGTGGCTTTGTTGAATCTTACCGAAGTGCGCTGGTAGTGTAAATTGCGCACGTGCTGATAGGGTAACTTCCAGTATATATCGGGCGCACTTCCGGTTTCTTTAAATGCTAAAGGAAACCCGGTTTTTCATTAAATCCAGCCTTTTTTGACGGATTTCGATTAAAGCCAACGTTGGAAACATAGCTATGCATTCCTTTTTCAAAATCATGCTTTTTTCAGAAAATTACGAACTTTTTAATATTTTGAAATTCTCTCAAAATCAGACCTTTTAGAAATGGAACAAAATCTATGTAAAGCGTAATGAGGATTTAAATAAAAATATTAAATCAGTGAAAAAAATTCCGATAAAGTAATTTTCCTGGGAGCCTTTGCGTTTTTTCAGTATTAGTCACATGACCATGGGCGTGGCCTGATGACGTCATCACTAGTGTTGCTGATCATGCAAAAGTTAAAACACATGAAATAACTCTGAAGTAACTAATAATGACGAGGTCATATGAGAATAAATTTTCCCTAGCAACGGCTCGAAGAGATCGGTTAATGGGCCCTTAAATAACTGTGCAATCGTATCGTTACTAAGTACTCCGAAAATGAATCAAGCGGAAACCATTCACGCCAACTGGGTGAAAAGAGACCGTATGAACATATCCCTTCCCTATCCAGCTCATGCTGATGCCCGAGACAACGTGCAGCTGGAAGTAGAATATAAGGCATTTTAAAATGGCAACAGCAAGGGAGGCAATGGTCCCTCCCTGGCAAAGACAAGACGAAGCGAAAAGAAGCCAACTAAAATGGGCGAAAGGTCTCGGATAGAAGATCTGAGGGATGAGCATAGGGCCGGTGACTTAAACAACCCGATAGCTAGTCCTAACCTGTACGATCGGCACAAAGCAAGTGTCGAGTCGTCACAGGCCGATACGAAGCAGACTATTTTTACAGAGGCTTCAAAAGGCAAAGCAAGAGAACGAGACAATTAAAACTAAATCAAGTTCTTCGCAGTCGTCTCTCGAAGGAACTTTTATTGAAGTTAATTCTAGGAGTGAAAGTTCAAATTGGAAATAATCACTCGCGCGAATGTGAACATTTTTCAACAAATTCGGGCAAAGAACTTTGTAAACACATCATGTGGACAATGCTAAATACTTGCAGAGTGCCGGAGAACAGTTGTCTTCTACAGCAGTCGATACCAGCATGCACAGATTTGGACTTTTGGAAAAAAAGAAAAAGAAAAGAGGACCTGTGCCAAGATGTCGAGCCTGTAGAAATTTGCAAAATGAGGGAGAGTTAACAGTTACTGTTAAAGGGTTGTACGTCCCGTACGGTCAAACTTTGTAACCGAAATTAAGTTTTATTTTTGCCCGAGCGTGACTTGTGTCAACAGCATACCCTCTTAGACCAATTTACCCCCCCCCCTCCCCTGTAGTATCGGAAAGCGGTGTTAAAATAAAGATTAACTACCATTTGCTCGGACATAAAAGACTAGAACACACCAAGCGAATTTTACCACGACAGTGTATTTAACTCACGACATCTTACTGCCTAAGACACTGTCTTAGTTAACCCGCACCAATTTACCCGCGACCCGCGCTGATTAGACACTCTCTGAAATCTTACATAGAACAATATGAAATCAAGCGTAAGTTGCACAGTTATTATAAGTTTTGTGAAAACATATCATAGTCAGAGCCCCTGCTCATACCAGCCTAGTACTCGAAAGACTGCCCTGTTTAAAAGACCTAGTAAAATTACAAATTCACTTTAGTTCGTGTGAAATAAGTTATTTTAAAGCAGATTTACACCTCTCTTTTCTCAATATATCAAGAATATTTTTATTTCATTGAGATGGACCAGCCCGCACGTTTTCGCAGCCCGCCATAAGTACATGTTACCAAGGTGGTACAGTCGAACCTCGCTTATCTGGACTCGTTGGGACTAGACGAAATAGTCCGGATAATCGAGGGTCCGGATAAACTGTTTAAATAAAGCAACATTTAATCGTGAAACAACACTTTTACAAATTATTTGGAAAACAATATGGTCTACTGTAATCTTGAACCACTCAACTCTGAGCCAATCAGAACTCATCCGAGTGTTATTCATTAGTTACGACGCGTGCGAGCGCTGCTTTTGCTCTTTAAAAGCAAAACAAACTTGCCTTTGACTGCACTTTTCAATGCTATAGTTTTAAAAAGAATCTTGCTGCGGATCTTGATCATGACTGATAAATATTCGTGACAAAATTGGGACTAGAGAAAATGTCCGAACAATCGAGAAATCCGGATAATCGAGGTTCGACTGTAGTATTTGCAACTTTCCGGTTATCTGTTTCATAGACTAAACTCATTCCTTCTTCATTTTGCGCCTTTATTCTCCCTGTGAATGTCGGCTGGTTTTGGAAATTGAAAGTTAAAGGTTATCTCTCACAATTAAGAGCCAATTACAAACTTATGTATAATGCACATTTTCTGAAAATAGGGGAACCATTGTGACTCACAGAAATAACTTGTAAAATGTAATGGCGCGTGCTAAATATCTTACCGTTTATCAACAATGGCCGCATCCTGGGGGGGGGGGGTACTCCCAGAAAAATCGGGTGGGGGTGTGCGGCCTGCTTCCCAAAACTCTTGCCCTATTTATGACCAAAATCTGCGATATTCCCTACCCAATTTATGACCTGACCAAAAATTCGAAACCCTCTTTATGACCCAACCCTTAAATCAAAACCCTGCTTCGGATCTGCCTTATAATTAGTTCCCTAGTTCAGACCAATGTTTAATAACCGTAAACATAATTTGCGAAGGGCTTTTGTTGATTTTCTTTTCGACAATGATGAAAAAGTGGCTTCTTCTTAAAAACATACCCATATCAAGGCTAGAGTGCAAAAACCATACCCTATTTATGACCAAAATGGCCAAAATCAGCAAAAATCGGTACCCTATTTAAGACCGAAACAGCTGAAAAACCATACCCTTTGAGGCCGCACATACCTATACAGCCCATATAAGGGAGTACGCCCCCCCAGGGGGGTCGCATCAGGCCAAATCGTACTGCATTCGTGAAATACCGCAAATGTAAATACGTTATTTATTTAACGTAACGTTACAGTAGCATTACACTTGGTTTTGTAATTTGATATTGGATGAGAGATGGTCCAAGGAGAAATAATATAAATAGCCTGCGTAGCTTGGCGGTTTAAGCAATTTTTCGAGCAATTTGAGCGCGAGCGCAAAAAGCAGCGAAGCCGCGAGGAACTGATTGCCTGGATTACCCACATTTTCATTGCCGTCCCCTATTTCATAATTTGACAACCCGATGACAGGTTTGGTGAATCGTATTAACATAGCCTGCGAACAGGCTCCGGTTGGGTTTAGGGCGAGCTAAGTGAGTGTAGTCTAGGGCGAGCGGGACGACCCGAGAGCGGTCCCACTCGCTTCCCTCGCGGATTCACGCTCCGACTCCTACTCGCTTCGCTCGCAGATTCACGCTTCGCTTGCCAAATTTTTTTCCGCCCTCGCTGGGAGCCTGCGAACAGGCTATATTAACACAGCTAGTCAGAGCGAATGATACCGGTTTCGCCCCATGGCGAGTTCGCCCCCACTATAGAATTTCGAGTTCGAGTTCGCCCCCGCTCACGCGTCCACCCGTCTCTTCTCGGGTAGGAACGCAGAGCGGACTCGAGAAAGCGGCGGAAATCGAGTCTACCACCTCTATCGCACCCAACTTTTCGAGTTCGCCCAAAAATTTTGTGTGCGACTTCGTTTAAAACTTTTTAATTACACGTTTACGTAGTTGCCGAGTTATTAAACGTTTTCGAAGAACCATTTCAGTCTACGTATGTTTGATAAGCTTAGTTGATGATTGTCCGCTTGTTGCAGCCGGCGCATAGCAACCAAGTCAAACAAAGCCCATTGATCGATCGGTTGACCTTGAAAGATAAACGACGCGTAATAAGAAACTCCCAGCCAACTTGGCAGGGAAAAGTCACTGTGATACTGTAGAGTCTACCAAAGCAAAACTATCCGATGTGGTGTTTGCTCGATGGCAGCGAAGCGCAAAGCCTAACAACGATACTGGCTCTCGTAGACGACAACATTCTTGTCTGGCGAGCGAGAACAGTGAAACACGGTAAAGATCATGCTTTTGCCAAAGCCTGTTAGGAAAACGGCCATCGCATCTCTCCTATGAGGCAAGTTGTTTTCAGCTGTTTCTTGCTCGTGTTTGACAGTTAACAATTTCAAGAGAGAGTCGCGAAGAATATTCAGGCGCGAAAACGCTCCCGACAACGCTTTCTCAATTAGTTTCTGTTTACACGCCAAAGATCTGCATTGTAATCAGTGTTGTTCCTTGGAGCTGTCCCTTGGGAGATAAGCGAAAATTTTGATTGATGTATTAGTCTTCTGATCCAATGGCCTTGGCCCGTACTAACAAAAAGTTGCCGGTTATCCCTGCAGGCGGTTTCTCAGTTGTATCTCTCCCAGGCTCCTCGCGGCTTCGCCGCTCTTTGGCGCTCGTTATCGCGGCTTTCTTAGCGCGCTAAAATTGTTTAAAATCCGCCAAGCTACGCAGGCCATAACATAAATTGTTTGGGGTTATTAAGTGTAAAAAATATCAGATTTCTAGCTGATCACTTTCACAGTCTCCGCCTCCGCTGTGCAATTGCGCAATAGTGTCACACGAGACAGCCAAATAAAGGGCCTCTTGTTTTATTATTTTTTTCTTTTTTAACTGTCTGGCAGACAGATTAGAGGAGTCACGCTTTATCAACGGCTATGGAATAAATCACCTTCGTGATCGTTTGCTCTGGCATGGGCTTTCAATTAAGCGGAATGAAATTGATCTGTTTAGCAGGTTTCACTTTAAATAACTTTTAAGAACTTTGATATAACTTCGTCTTCTCAAGTTTATGTCATGGATTTTGTTTCATTTGGAATGTGTTAAACAAAACAAAGTCCGGTTTATACAAAATGTCATTTACATAACATTGCGATCATATTTTTACGACTCTAAGCGTTGCACCACTGATTAATTAACTTGTGAAAAACTTAGATCACTTTTTGTCTCGTGATTCATCTATAAAGGACATAATAATCACACGTTTGAATAAATATTATTGTAGCAGAATTACTGTAGTACTTTCCACCCTGAACAATGCGCTTCTTGCAGCTTGAAATATCAGACGCATTCCGCCACGCTCAAAACAACTCCTAATTAAAAGTTCTTACAACGATGAATTCATGTCACTGACATAAGAAATAAATCAGCGGCTGAAGAATGAATCCCAAAAAGGTTTCTTTTCCGGTGAAACATGCTGATTATAGATTCTGCTGATTTCGATGAGTAACAGACGTATAAATGATCAATGATCAGTCTGAAACGGGTAACAGAACTTATAAACAAACTATAGCGAGTTTCCCATACCTTGTCGTGACAACTGAATATTAAAGACGTTAGATGCAATATCCATAACTATCAGAGACTGTTTTAAATTGAGCTTCACTCAAAAGAATGTATTTCAACTCAGCATCCAACAGCTATCTTTATATGGTTCTAAAACAATCGATCTGGCTTCCTTCACTTGTACTTAAGAGTTTGATTTACAGCGACAGTCAAACATACCCGCTATAATACACACTGTATACTGGCTACTATGGAGAGCTCAAGCTTTCCGCATTGAGCGGGAGACTCGATCAGACAAACGAGTACAGCACAGCTTTGCTGTTCTCAGTGAAACGTCAAGTTAAGAGTCGCTGATCCGCTGGACGAGGAAACCGAACAGTGTAGTATTGTCACCGATGTATCAAAAAGCCATAAGTAAATGTTACATATCCAGGTTACAGTGCTTTTAATACTGACATTTACAACAAACCTGCATTCACGGAGAACTAAGGAAGAGAAGACAGCAAGTTGAAAGCTGCAACCACCACACCGTCATGTTGGTTCAGTCTTCAAACTGAAAGAGGAAGTTAGAAGGGCGGATGACGTCATCTCAAGATTTCGGTCCTCTTGGCAACAAGAGTTGTCACGCAACATTTCTCTGGCTATTTGGCCATCGCCGTCCCATCACAAAATTAGAAACACTGTGTAACGCTAGGAGCCTAAAATTTAATCCTCTCTTCTCTCAATGTATATAAACATTTTTCTTTTATTAAGATGGATTGGTCCACACGTTTTAGCTATCGAAAAGTAGCTCGCCCTCCTCCCTACCCTTCAAAAGTTCTTACCCTCCGAAAGTAGTTTACACCCGACATGCCATATTGCTATGTAACCTGGCCTGCGTCAGAAATGTAAGCAAAACTGACTTCTTCACGGTCGAACTCGACTTTTAGTCTTGAAAAATGGACTTATTCGACATCAAACCAAGGCTAGGAGTATCAAGAAGTCATTACCTGAGAGATAAGTTTACTGTTGTGCAAGTGAATGTTGACATCTTTCAAATACTTACAGTCAAACCAAGTGACACCTACCCTCAAGATTACATTTAATGAATTGATTATTTGAATATTGAACCTAACCGTATTCTTGGAACGAGTAGTGGGTCCAATTTTCCAATAATCAATTCATTATTGCATTCTTGAAACGATTAGCGGGTTCAATATTCAAATAATCAATTCATTGATGTAATCTTGAGGGGTACGCTTCACTTGGTTTGACTGTAGAACTGGGCAGTAGCAGCCCAGTTCAACCGAAAGTCACTATTGAGAGCGGACCGACTACACTAAAATTGTTTGAATTATCCCGTAAATCGGGAAACATGCCAAGTCCACAGTCTTCTTCATTCATATGAGGTCAGCAATTATCATTACGGATTTTTATGTAGTAAATTTTTATTTATTTATTTATTTTTTAATATTTCTCTTGTTATATTCAATATTTATTACTACCGTAATTTTATTTGTATCATTATTTTCATTTTAGTACCACTGGTGATCTGCTTTAATATTGGGTCTTTGACTCTTTTGCATTTCATCGTTTGCCTTATGTTTTTGTATGCCATAAATTGTAATAAATGAAATAAATAAATGTATTTATCATTTGTTCCACTAATAACCAGAAAATTGCCAGTTTCACAGTTAAAGGGTCTTTCAGCCGCTTGCATAGCATGTCGAAAGGATGGCATGTTGAAAGATGGTTGAAAGATGTCGCCTATGTATGTAACACTCAAAGAGGGTGTAATCCGAAAGTAACCAAGGAGACAGAATAGAATAGTCCTTTGTAACAGTTAATCATGTGTCCAATAATTTGTTGACTGGAGAGGGGAATTTGATCCCATTAATTGCTTTATGTCCATGCAGCACTTCATTGGATCTAACAAATGAACAACTGTGAAACCAATAATTCCTTACAACTATTTTGCACTTTCTTTATTCCCTGCCTTAATGTAATAAATTAGCGACGTGTGGTTTTGAGGATGGCTGTCCAGAAGCATACATTTGCTTTATCATAAAACAGTTTCCTCACCAAAATACAACTGGCAATGCTTGAAGAAAGTTAAATCTAATAACAGGAATGGGTGTGACTCTGATTAGGTGTGATGTTTGCTTCAAGTACAATGCCGGCTCACTCATGCAAAGGGTTATAAAATTGGACATGCTAACAAAGACCATTAACGACACATCAACTCAATCTGCAAAACCAGAAGCAGGGAGAGACAAAAGCCTTTAATATGGATACCAGATACAGGTGCTGAGAGTCCATATTATGTACCTGTAATGAGAGGTTCAATAAACTAGAATAGACCAGTTTCAATATATATGGGTTATTGACCAAGTGTGAGGTCAAGATATATATCTTATTAGATGTTTTGGTGTGTAGTATCCCTGTATATTTTTACCAGTTGTGCTGTATTTTGACGAGCCCGTAGAACGAGTCAAAATTCAAACGAGTAAAAATATAAAGCGATACTACACACCAAAACATCTAATAAGAGATTTCTTATCCAACTGCTGTAGTTAAAAGCAGAGCCCCATACTCATATTGGAAAGAAAAGGAAACCCATGAATGGATTTTCTCATGGCTATCATGGCTAGCAGTACTGCTCGCGGGCGCATAACACACGATGGCCACGGAGTCATGCAATAAGGTGGCCATAGTCCAGCTAAAAGGTTAACGGGGACATACAGCCTAGCCTGCGAATGCAGACGTATTTCCGACTCGCTTGTCTCCGCCGAAAATGTCTGCGAGCCCGAGCCAGGAAACAATTTCTGTGACGTAATGACTTTTGTTTCTCCTTGGCCATTCAGATTCCATGATACAGTGAAACT
Source organism: Orbicella faveolata (assembly GCF_042242905.1). Lineage (NCBI taxonomy): Eukaryota > Metazoa > Cnidaria > Anthozoa > Scleractinia > Merulinidae > Orbicella > Orbicella faveolata. The sequence continues at coordinate 12,155,798 of NW_028301558.1, read as the reverse complement.
CAAATGCTCCTTCCAGCGAATACCTCATGCAGTAGTTCTGGGGCTACTTGAGATAAACTGTGCTTGGCTTAAATTTCCTACGTCACAGAAATCGTTTCCTAGCTCGAGTTTGCAGACGTTATTTTTGGCAGAGACAAGTGACAGCTGGAAATACGTCTGCGTTTGCAGGCTACATGCAGCCTTGATTTATAGCCTTCTTTGATATTGCACATCTATGTTATGGACAATTGATACCTGTCAAAACAAGGTATCCGCTGACCAGTATCACATGACCATATCCCAGGCTCAAGTTTTGAGCCCATCGAAGTAACGAGGTTTTTAAGTTGACCGCTGACCAAGAGCTGGGTTTCTATTGGATAGTGGGCTCATGTTAGGTTAACTGGTTATAAACGGGGCCGGGTTGTTCGGAAGCCGGTTAACACTAACCCAGGATTAAAAGCAGCCTGCTCAGGGAGCTAGCAATATAATAAATTAAAATTCAGCCCAAAACAATAGACCTCAGCATGAGGCTCTGGGTAATAACTGCACAGTATGTGGGGTTTATTCCCTGGAGCCTTGTGCTGACATCTATTGTTTTAAGCTGAATGTTAATATATCGAAATTGGCCATTTACATATTGATAATTGCTACTCTATACTGCAGGCACCTGTCTAATAAAGACACTCAGTTCTGCACCTTTGGTTTCTTAATGTACAGTTGAACGTGATGAAATTGAATCTTTCGCATATTAAATCTTAGCTTATACTTATAAATTAAATGTGTCGGTTATTCAATGTATTTTTTTTTTTGCCTTTCCTTGTCTTCCTTATTCTACACTGACCATGTATTATCATTTTATCATACTCTCTTTAAACCAAATCAAAGAAAAATTTGCCGCATTTTGTTCAGCCTTTCATCTTTTGACGGAATGCTCACAGCCTAACATAACTTAAACAAAAAAATTCAGTCAGGTGAATTAGTTTATAAAATGTTGCTTCTCTTGTAAAGGACCCATCATAACAATTGAGAACTGTTTAAATTCAATAGGTCTTCTGATGAAATACAACACAAAGCAAACAGCAGAAGAAGCCAGTGCATAGTTTTGACGAGACTCTATTCATACACTTTTTGCCAGAAATAGTTTGTTAAACAGTTTCTGATGCTTTGCAGCCAATCTATTCCTGTCCCCATGATTCTGGACTGAGAGCTTTGACGCAGTACACTTTGACAAATGAGGTTCAAGTTACTGAGGGTACATTTATAAAGAAAATGAACTCAGTGTAGGGATTGAAGAATAACAAATCTCTTCGAGAAAAACGTAAAAAGGAACAGTGAGGTGACAGAGCCAAACAATACATGTGCGACTGAAGGGGGGGGGGGGGGGGGGAGGGGTATAGCTTTTACTTCTGGCCCCTTTCCTCCATTTCACTGGCATCCTTCTTTGATCTAACAAAAAAAAAGGTTCTAATTTATTTACAAGTTTTGAACAAGACGTGGCAAAATAGGTATATCTGTCATAATCAAAATTATAATAACTTGGCATTTTGCCGATACGAAAAAGAAACCTCACTCTGGTTGTTCAAAGGCTGAATATGGCTCTCCACCATGCAGATAAAACAGCTTATCTTGCCTTGTCCACATTTATCCACTTGGTAACGTTTTCCACCCTTTGAACAATGGGGCATTAGTGTAGCGATTAACGGATCATGGTTAGCACAATTGTAATAGGAGACATAGCTTGTGTACAGCTGCCCGCTCTCATGAGGAAAAAATAAGTAAGCAATGCGTACATGTGTCTACTGTGACATTACAAATCTGAAAAATTGGAGAGGAGCTTCAGCTGTACAAAGGCCACTTGTGACACTCCAAGGTTATTTTGAATTTGTGATAAACCTGTTCATTTTTCCTTTTGGTAGATGGCTGGGATACATGTGGGACAACGATGTATTTATTTTCATCCATTTTGCTGAGACCCTATTGATGTGTTGACAATATTACAACATATCTTGGACCTGGCTGACCAACATACCCAATCTTCAGGACCTTTGATTGTGTTGTGTGGTGAAGGAAAAATACAAGGAATCATCTCCTTGCAATGCATATATTTAATCAATATTATAACTTTTCTTGTTACAAGTAAAAGGAATTAAAAATATATATAATATAATTCATTCATGAGTTGAACTTCTTAAAGCTCGGAGAACTCATCATTTCATCAAATCTACACACCAGAGAAACTTATGCTTGAAGCAATGTTCCCGTCTGGCCTGCCCTCGAAAGAAAAACTGAGTTATCTTTTGAAGTTACTCCGTTCTTCTGAAAAATGCTGACATATGCTGTTAACTGATAACTTTCAGGCCCCTATTTTCATGCATGCTCTTTAAAAGGATAATCTTAACAATAAACGTAAGACTTTGCGTATGTTTTGTTGTATAATATATCATGTATACATGTCTGGATTTATTGAAAGTTCACCCTGGTATAAGTGTAGCCGCGTCAGCTCCGATAGCGGAGATCCGTGAAACCAAAAGACTAAAGACTCACAGGTTCCACAAGGCTCAGGTTTATTGTGCCAACTGTTACAGTGATCCTGTATGGTAGGATGTGTTGGGGCGAACGCTCTTGTAGGTTCTGAGTTGTACAGCAATAACTGGTGGTTCCCGTCAAATTTCTGTGAGCCTTATCGTTTTTTTACATGTGCTCGCGATATTAAGCTAAAGTCATGTGGTAGCTAGCGGAAAATCATTATGACGTAAATGCGGTAAAAAAGGGAAATACATAAAATTCTACGAAATGAAAACGAGGCACGCGGGTGCCGTTACAATAAGTGTTTATTGTTTTCTAAAGGAGACGATATAAAAATTCAAAGGAATGTCAGTCTTTTTTTCCTCCACCCTCATATTTTCTTTTTCGTGTTCTTCTTTATTCCCTTTTACTTTCATCATGTGTACCACACTTGGTGCAAAAGAACACACTTTTTAACCACCTCCTCATAAATCCAGTCATATATATTTAAATAATGTTAACAATTAGAATCTATTAAAATGAAATAGCATCTTATTTCATTGACTACGTCACATACCTTGATCAGTTATAATACTTTAAATAATTTAATGAATATAAATGAATATGAATGAAAAAGCATGCATTCATTGGTATAACTCGCCTACCTCCACCTGACCCGTTCCTCCCTCCTCGGCAGATTGGATCATTGTAGTGTGAAAATGTATGTTTTTTATTCTTACAATATTTCAAATATATAAGGGAGTAAAAGAGACTGGTCCTCAAAGACTTCAAGAAAAAGCATGCACAGTCAACCAGAAAAGCATTTCTTGATGTGACGTACTCATTTACGCATATAACCTACCCCAACCCACCCCTCATCTTTCATCTTACGCAGCTGTTATTTGTGTCATCACAAAGCTTTTTTCTCTCTGTCTGGAAAAGAGTTGCGTGACAATACAAGAGGCTCAGAATTTTACCTTTCTATGTAACTGAATAAAGTCAGGGATTTTGTGTGGTATTGCTAGTCATGTTAAAACCGAGGGTGTCATTACCAACTGACGCCGTCTCAGGGGAAGACGGCAAAGGAACTAAATGATGTATGGCTACAGCAGCGCCTAATATCAACAAAGAAATAATTAGGGGAATAAGTCGTTTTTTTATCAAAGACTTCTTCTCTGATGATGTAAGTCTGTTACTGTCTTTAACATCATACACTGCTGTATTTGGTTCACTTCCTTGTGACATGAATTCATGTTGACCATTAAAATCGCGTAACACAAGAGAAGGTCGGAATTGAGTCACGTCAGCATCAAAGCGACTCAGAAATGGAAGAGATGAAGATTTGTGAATCCAGCTTGAAAGGACCAATTCTGAACAAAAAAAGGTTAGAGATGAGAGGGATTTTTTTGCTTAATTTATAACTTACTGTTCAGTCTATAAACTGTAAATTACACAAACTCGCTGTGAAACAAGGTTTATCAACTTCATACAAGAAACAGTTCTCCATAAATTACTTGAGCCAGCAATTCATGACACTTGGTGAGCGGGTCTAAGAGGAGTTGAGCCCGCAGTTCATGATGTCTTCTCGCTTCCGTAAGCAGCTACGTTGAGCCCACATTTCACGAGGTCTCTCTGCGGTAAGCAGGCTGAGTCCTTAGGTTGTGACGCATGCTACCACAATTCTGTGGCTTGTCATGTTTTCGTGAACCTATATAATGTTGCCTGGTAACCTGGCCTGGCTTTTTGACACTATGTTTTGTTAGCAAGACGTACCTGACTCTTTTTTGTGAATGTCTCCATTTAATAAATTGTCAGATGTTTGGTCTAAGGCAGACTTAACTCCTGTTCTTTCTTGTGCCTGAACAAAATCAAAAACAGTGAACAACAGTAACACTGGACGGATCACTCAGGTATTGGAACATCCAGTGTTTACAAACTAATCAGTTCCAGGGTCAAGTCACAAAACATGTCTCTTTTGAAATGGTGAACACACGTCACAATATAATTTACTATACAAAGATAGGGGCACTAATTCCTGAAGTAAACTGTGGGCGCAACAAAGTGTCTTGTTTACCTCAGTCTTTCCATGCTCCAAAAGGCCTTGCTCCAAAGTAATTTACGGAATTTGCCACTTGAGAAACGAGAAGAAATCTGGGTGCATCTCCCCTTATCATTACTGGAATCATTACTGGAATCATTACTGGGATCATTACTTGAACCAACGTGGCTTCTTGTAATTTGTTTTGTCCCTAGTAATTGTCCCACAAACCACAGCGAGATGACACTTGTCCAAGATTCTTCTCGTTTCTAAAGTGGTGGATAGCCTAGGCTCACAGCTTTGGAATCTCTGGGGGTAAAATAAACAAATAAGATGGGATGGAATGCTAAAGAGACGTCAAGAGAAGATAACGTACCAGTGAGAGAACATCTCTGAAGCTGTTCTATGGCGTAATCTACTGGTTTCTTTCAAGGAAGAAATACTTCTGGGATGTCTTCTTCCTTTAGTTACTGATGTTCATTGTTGTTCTACTCCGGTTTACTAAGTGGTCTATTATATTCTCTTGAGTCAAATCATCACAACATCCAGGGTTTTTCTCAATGTTCGTTTGCGCCATATTTGTTCACTATGTAACCTCCAAAGATTCCCATAACCCCTTGGGCGGATACTCTTGACCCAGGCATTCATTTTTACATCAAAATAATTGAGGTAAGCCCAGTCTTTTTTGGCTTTACTCACTAGTTTGCACTGCTTCTCCCAGTCTGTTCTCCACAGTAGAATCACATATAAACAGGCCTAAAACACAATCAAAAATGACAAGATTACATCCTGTTAATGTACGTACCATTGAATGCTGAAAGTAAGTCCTGGGCTTATATACGTTCAAAATGCATTTTCTGTGGGTTCATTTTGGGGAGGTACTTATTGCAAGGACGTTTGTGATTCAAAAATTTTAAGTACATATAAGATCTTAATGCAGGTTAAAGTGTGTCATATGCAACACAAAGTACGTTGTACAGTCGTTGAATGAACATTTTCAGTCTCTGAAATATTGCCCGTAACCTCGACAGTGGAAGATTTTGTAACTGGAAGAACTTTTATTGTTCCGTTAGCGCTACCGACAATTAAACCAAAGCCAGGTCTGTCTGTCTTTAAATACGTTACCAGGCAAACTCTCAAGAATGAGTGACAGCTGAAACGAACATAACAAACACATGGGAAAACATGGGAAAATGCTACATGGGAAAACACTCGAGAAAATTATTTTTAATTCAAACGCAAAAGTGTTTGAATTTACAACAGTAAATAAAGAAGAGTACGCGATCAATTATTTTCTTCAATCATCTCGATAAAAACAATTTCTTGATATGAATCCACTGGACAAACAAGATCAATTCACTATTCACCTGAAAAATCTAGTATCATAAAACCACAAATTTGTTATTCCTAAAGCAACTATACTCAAAATTGAAGAAGAAACATTAACTGGTGAGGAGTTCCAGTCAATCAATCAACCAATCGATCAATTTATTATCGTCATGCATGCATAGGAAGAGGTTGACCTTGGTATCGGAGCCAGGGGCTCAGTGTAAAGACGCATGACAAAAATAACAATAAAATGAAAGAAAACAAAAAAAAAAACAAAAAAAAACACTAGTTCACATGTCAAATGGTTACCTGGGCAGCAACCGCACAAAACAGACCAATCAAGAGGCCTTCAATACAACAAGAAAACAACAGAGTTAGCAAACATTGCTCCCAAATCATATTTGTAGTGGCATTCAACACCTGTTGTTTTACTCACCCACCCTCCCCTCCCCCCGTTCCCTGTAAACAGTCAGACAATTTTGGCTCGGCCAACCAATAAATGTCCAATAGTAGCCGTGAAATCCTTGGTTTCTACACTTTGATATAATTCCACACAAAAAAATTTTGCATGGAAGTGTGGAATGCTTTGACAAACCAGGGAATTTAACTTTTCCCCGTTTGTTCCACAATTATTATTCTTTAATTACTTAGTTCTACGCTTCTCTCTGTGTTGCATGTTTCAGAGAGGCCGTGTCAATGTTAATTAGAAAATAGCCCCGAAAAATATGTGTGCCGATTGATCAAAAATTGTTTCTATTTAACAATAAGATTGTGAGCTAGAGATTTCAATCGCATGATAGTCGACGAAGGCGCAGCCCGAATGAACTGTCTCGTATGGAAATTGAGAGGAAATAATTTAATTGTTTCAGTATAAATCTACTACAGTAAGAACCCACATGTAAGAACTTAAGTTTTGTCAAGTTAGCCTCCATAGGTTCTTATATAATTCTTAATGGTGTTTACTGTGAAATTAGGCTACCTAGGTTCTTAATCAGTTTCTTAATTTATTTTTAACTTGTACTCATGGGTGTGGCCCTTATATTGAATCATTCACAGTACAGTATTGTGGTCCTATACCACTGCTAGTGCTCTGGCTAGTTTTTGTTACCTTTTTTTGTATTGCATGTGATGTACTGTTATTATATTTGAAAAACAAAAACTCTATATTTTGAAAATATGGCCCTGCATTGAGATTTTAGCCTTGAATGGTTCTAATGTGAAGGGTGCTTAATAGGGAAATTTTAACCTCACAGGTTTTTAAATTTACTGTAGTCGTTCAAAACTTTATCTACATCTTCTTCACAGACACTTTGAAAACACAAAGAATTGGCCGTCATTTTGATAACAACTGCACATTGCTAGGCTTCCCACTACTGATCTACAATAAAATAGAAAGTGAGCAGCGTAGCCAATCAGCGAATGGCATTCATGATAGAATACTAGTAGATTTATGCTAAAACTCGGCAGAAACATGGTACATGTTTTCTGTTTCTTAAGGAGAGGCGTGCTAGGTTTAGAAAATGACTGAAGAGCATCAGGCACCAACTTTGTGTGTCTGTTTCAGGGATACGTCTATAAGAGAGAGTTGACAGCACTTTTAATACCATGCAAACAAAATTAACACTCATTTTTTTGTACCTGTGACATCGTGGAACACTAGAAACATCAATGCTATGCCAAGAGGAAGCCCACAGCAGCAATAGGATATAAAATTGATCACCACTCCTACCGTCTGACGGCCAGATCCTCGGATAACACCGCTACAGACACCCTGAGATGAAAATTGAACATCAATTCGCATCACTTGAGAGGCAGTTTTCTACACCCCCAGCCCCTACCTGTGGGATTGATCTACTGCGCAGGTGCGAGTTCCACTTGAAATGTAAAAATAGGTCTGCTATGCATGTTAATTGCATTATTGTTTCCACAACAAAATTGTCCAGTCTGATTGGTTCTTGGCATACCTTAAAGTATTTGGAAAGACTTAAAGCATGATCACAAGGACGTCAAACTTGCTCATTGGAATTTGGCACATACGCTATTTGCACGTCAATCATGTGCAATTAAGTGAGTTTCTGCTGTTTCTCTAGTGTTTGTAAAACTGATGAACATTCCAGACTTTTTATTTTGTTTATGATATGATTAATTCTTGTAGTTGGTCACTGACGGGCTTTAAGGGTCGTATTTTATCACTCGATCATTAGAATGATTTCAATTACCTGAATTCCATCAAAGATAAAAGAGAATGACATAAAACGGATAGTCTTTTTGTATAACAATAACACATCTCTGCAAGACAAAATGAACAATAGTCTAATTAGCTACAAAGTAATCTAAGAGGGAAGTCAAGAATTCCTTGGCCAAATTAATTTGAAGCTCCCATCAGTGATCAACAACTCATCATAAGACTGATGTTCTGTGAGCTGACATTTGAGTCAAACGGCTTACGAATTTCAACCTTCCAGCATTTTCTTCATGTTCAATCCAACAATTTGCTGATATTCATTTGTACAACTGTGTGGAGAGATATACATCTATTCAACATCTGTACATCGTGTGCTAGTCAGCCATTGCCAGATCCACTTGGGCTATAGGTACATGTAATTATATCAATTAAAGAGAGTAGCCGCGTTTTGCTCAAGAGCACAACATAACCCATGCTATAGTCAGGCCTGACTAGGAGTCAATCATGATAACCAGAAAGTCACTGCATGTGTCTCTTTCAAGGTTTTTGCACACATGACAGCGCTCCACCTTGAATTTAAAGTGGTGGGTGGACTTAAGGTTAGCCCGATGGACTCCAGATCATGCAGTCTGGGTTTTAGCCCTCAAGCCAGGGTCTTGGTACTGTCTTTTTGAGCAAGACACTCTACTCTCAAAAAGACTCTCTCCACCAAGATGTATAAATAGGTTCTGGTAAACTGGATGATGGGGGTAACCCTGCAATGGACTAGCATCCCATCCAGGGGGGAGTAGAAATACTCCTAGTTGCTTAATATGTTATGGGAACTGGGATAAGCTCTAGCACCAATATATGGTATATTTGGTCCAATTAATGCAGACTTTGTTTTAAAGTTTCTATAAGATTACAAACCTATTGTCAGTAAAAAGCCTTCCAGTGGTTTCCTGAAGCCCAAAGAAGACAGCAAATACCACAAGTTGAACACACACTGTGAAATCAATACAAATTGATTATCTCCCTGTGAACATGTAGCAGTGAACTTTAACAAGCTAACTCTTACAAGATTAGTTTCCCATACGAAATGCTATTATTAGGAGTTACAAACAAAAAATTCAGTGTTAATCAACATTAAACCTTCTATGGGTGTATGCATGGCTAGGTATCATCACTGTCTATGCTACAAGTGACTTCGAGAATACAGGTAAACTGAGTTACTGCTTAGAAAAAATACAGGTAAAACATCTGCTCTTAGGGTTAAAGCAACGGTATACATTTTTTGATCACTTATGGAGGGTTTATTTCCCCTTTTGGGACAAAAAAGCAAATAAAATAAGTATTTGACGTACAAGTGTAATTTCCATAATTTCCAGAGCAACCATCGATGACAGTTGCTCAAATCTTAACAACAGATTATTGCTCAGTGTGCATACATGCAATGATGAAAGTTTGCTGATGTGGGCCAAGACTGAATAATTTGACATCACATTGCTGAGAAAAAAAAAACATGATTTAAACAGGAACATGTACAGTACAGATAGACATCATAATCCAGATCTGTAATTACCAACAAGTGAAAGGGCCACTTTAATTGTCCTTTTGGTTGCCATGGCATTGCCGGCACCAAGGGCATTTCCAACACGAACGCCAGCAGCCACACTTACACCAACAGGAATCTAAAGAGTTTTAATGCACAGATTGGTAATGGTCTTGTTGGCGAGGTCAAGGTAGACAATTATTTTAAAATAACACAGTGGAACCCTGTAAACAATGACTGCAGCTTTCTAAACTGGTTGCTTGCGCTGCAGAATGGGAATGTAAGCCTCTTCCATTCCCATTCATCATGTGACAAATGCTTTGCACTTACCTCCAGCGGTGCTCACCGTACCTTTTAGGGGTTAAAAATACAGTTTTGGTACCCTAAGGGTGTTCAGCCTCAAAAGGTCTACAGCGGGAGCTTTTGTGCTACCTTTTAAGGTATTGAGCTCAGAAAAATATGACAAGAGATAATGGGTTTTTTAGAATCGGTACCGCTTAGGGGTGGAAAACATTTCAAGCCACGCCCACAAAACAGGATCTTGGTACCTTTTAGGAATTCTTTTCAAAATTTCCGACAAGCTCTCCTGTCCTTTTTTATATATGGGAACACCTCCCCCAAGTTACCTCACTCTCTATCAAGAACTGTACAACATCTTAAAGAAATCATTATAAGAATGAAGCAGCAAATGCTTAAAAGAGCACCAAAGTTAACTTGATGAAACTGTGTACATGTAGAATATTGACAGATATTCTGACAAATATCCTGAGAGGACTAGCTGTAAAAGTCTGCATACAAGCCAAGTGGCCCATCAGGCTGGAGGTTATTCCAGTTTCTGTAGCACGAAGCAACTAGGAGTATTTCTACTCCCCCCTGGATAGGATGCTAGTCCATCGTAGGGTTACCTCCTGCATTAAATGTGCCAGCACCCACTATAACCCTGGGTGGAGAGAGGCACTGTGAGAGTAAAGTGTCTTGCCCAAGAACACATTGTAATGTCCCCAGCCAGGCTTCGAATCCAGACCACTTGATCCAAAGATGGCTGTAGAGACCGCAAATTATGCCAAAGAATAAGACTCAGATGAAATAAGCATTTCATTATAATTTATGTAATGATGATTATCAACAGCAACACACAGTGCTTTCTCTGATTTCCTCTTTCCTGGGGTGGCTGTAATACAGGCTAAGAAGAGTTTATCCTCACCATATAGACAAGTGCTGTCCACTGGAAAATGATACCATAGGTCGCTAACTGTACTTCACCAAAGGTCCCTTTCAAAAAGAGCACATCATTGATAAAATCCTTGAACTAATCATGGCTGCTAAGAATTCTCTATAGATTTTCAGCTTTTCAGAGAGAGAGAAACCGTGGGACTCTTACATCCAAGTTGTGACGGATCCTGCAGGCCCAGTGGTTTCTAAACGATCTTTTGAAGAGCTGGCTTTAAATAGCCTGTGAGTCAGCAGTGGTCATTAACAATATTTTCAACTGTTATTTGACCTGGTCTATTCAGGACAGCCTGTTGCAAGGGATCAAATGACAGTATAGAAGTGATTTAGAACTGTTATTATGATCCTCTTTGCCAATATTGTCTTCAAGCAACATTAATATATTGCAGAGTTGTTGGCAGAAACAACAAGCAAGTGTTTTCTATCATGGCATCAAGCAAATCTCCTTTTTGCTCATCTCCAATCCAATCACACATGTGCAGTGTATATAAGGTACAATAAGACCTGGCTGCTTACATCAAAACTCTTACAGCCCTAGCCTTAGTGAAACCTAATGTACATGGCAGCAAAACAAGGCACACTTCATTTTGAGGGGGAAGTGTGAATTTGAGCAGCTCCTCTGGATTCATTTTTATTACTAATAAAAAAATAAATATAATTTTAAATAAAATACCAAATGCACTTCAACTATTCCCTTGGCCAACCAAATGTCCTAGTGAAGCTAGGGTTTAACTATACCTGTTAAAAAGGAGCCAGCTTCAAAACTCCACCAGTCAATACAGGTCATCACCAAACCTGGCACTGCAAGCTTAAGAAACTGTCCCCAATCTAACAGACTTTCAGTGGTCCATCCTGCAATATGCATTCAACACAAACTTGCACCTTAATGCCACATTAATTGGAATTCATCTTAGTTTATCAATCAATCAATCAATCAATTACTCAATCACTCAATGCCTCAATTGATTACTCACTCTCTCACTCAAACAATCAATCAATTAATCAATCGATTAGTCAATCAAAAACTTTTATTAGAAAAGTTTTGTTAGGCAAGGGGAAATGCCCCTTGACTAATTGGGGAGAATCACATATTTAGATAACCTTTCATTGTACTTTCTTTTTGGTCTTATCGCCAATTTCTCTTTAGAATTTGTTTAAATAAAAAAAACTAATTACAGGCAAACCTCCTGTAAGCAACCACCAAAAATGTCAAGCGTAAGTGGTCGCTTATGGGAGGTGGTCGCTTACATTAGCATATGGTATATCTGCAGAGACTTTCCCATGTTTCAAAAATTTTATTCATGTGAAAAGTCCATTGCGAGAAAAAATCCGGTAGTGACGCTGTTGAGAAATTTCCATCTCTTGTACATGTAATACCCAGGGATGGCATGATTTTACAACACCTTATTATCCAATTTCCACTCTATAGTCTGTCAGGTGGTTGCTTACGAGAGGTTAAAAACAAAAGAAAATTTCAAACTTTTAGCTCCTAAAGTGGCTTACAAGAGGTTGTGGCTTACAAGAGTTTCCAAATATAGTGATTTGACTTGGAAACTTTTGGTATTTTGGAAAACTATTTGCTGAGGAGAGTTGGTCGCTTATAAGAGGTGGTCACAACTGGAGATTCAACTGTATTCACAATTTCTTTTGTGTGACAATATGGCAACAGTAAAAAATATATTTGAAATTAAATTGTTCAACTGTGCTTTACAAAATATCGTTAGAGAACCTCATTCTTTATATGGATCAAAAATAAATATGTAATGTAAATTAAAATAAAATGTCTACTAGATTAAAGACATGTTTGAAAGGCTAAGTTGTATAAACAAACAATTGGGCAAATACAATTAAAACCATGTTACATTTGGACCCCGCTAATTCAAACTTGGTAATTATTTCAAATTCCCTGTTATTTCAAACTCAAAACTGTATGCCATGGATTTCCCCTTCAGTCATTTACTGTTGATTATTTCAAACTCCTGCTATTTCGAAAGACTTTTTGTTTCCCTTGAGAGTTCAAAATAGCGGACTTCAACTGTATAATTACACATATCCTAACCATTTCTTATCACATGAACAAAAAAGTCATATAGATAATAAATTACTCCTTATAATGAACACACTTTCCACTTCCTGTTTATGACTAGCACTAAGCCCATGTTTACCTGGCCATGTTTTTTTATGCAGCTTGAAAGCCTTCACATAGGAAAACAGTAAAAAAAACATAGTGATCGAGGAAAGGCTCCAGCTGAGGGCTACTCCTCTGTAAAAAGAAAAAATCACTCATCAATCCCTCGGCTTAATGGATTAAAGGAGCCACATCACAGTTTGCGCATATTGAAAAGTTTAGCCTCAATTTTTCAAATTCATCGTTTGCAGTCAGTGTTAATCTTCTCCATCCTTAGCCATCCTTGTTCCTTTATGGTTCATCATTATCTCTTAATGGTGTTTTTCTATCTTATTAACCTGTTATTTTCAGGTTTCCTACCATTTATTCATAAAAGTAATTTTGTATGTGGCCAAAATAATTCAAAATACCGTGACTGAGCTCCTTTAAATTCCCCAACAAAAACAACTAGTTACAAAAAATAAAGGGACTTTTCTCGATCCTTTTTGAGATCATCAATTTTTTTGACTGCTCAAACAATTACAATTAAACTTAAAGTACAGCTGGAAAACAGCAAATGGTGATAAGCTGAACTTAAATCTGCCAAAATTTGCTCGTCCTCTTCACTTTTTTCCCAACCTGTTGAGGCTTTTTGGCTCTTCAAAAAATTATGAAGAAGAATATTAGCCAATATTTTAATTTGTAATTTAGTTTGCAACTTTTTCATCGCAAAATGTAACCGGTCTAGATGCTGACCTAGATGGGAAAATCTAGACCATGATCAAAATTGATTTCAGCCAACAATCAAATTTGTGAATTCAGTAGTTCCCAGTCCTTGTGAGACACAACCATATAATAATGGGTAATAATGAGGACCAGAAATACTAGTAAGTAATAACATTAAGAAGGAGCTTACCTAAAACCCAAATTAAAGACAAACATCATCAGAGCATTGGTGCCGATCTGAACACCACTTGAAATAACACCAACATAAAGGACTGGCTTAACAATGCCCTAGAAACAAATTACAGTCATTAATAAATAAAATGAGGTTACATATATTTGATTTCGAAAAACTTCAGGTGATAATCACTTGGCAATGAATCCAGACACATTCTGGGTAAATAATGAGAAACAAATACAATGTGTGGTTCTAAAAAATATATACATACCCCAAGACAGAGTTTTTGGTTTGCACCTCCTGCCATCACCCAAGATTTTACATTCCAAGGGGGTCTCTAAATTGACCGCCTCCCTAGGAATTTCTATTTAACCCAGTAGTTTGAAGACTATATAATTATATAACTCTCCATTTTTAAACAATTAACCAACACTTTGTTATAATTTGTTATTACTGCTGACTTTTCCATTTGCTTATTTGCCCCATCCATTCAGTTAGAAATAGTTGTTAATCGATAAATTGTAACTACACGGTACGAAAATTTGCATTTCACCACTAGGCCTTGGAATTTCCAAGACTCTCCATGGCAGATTTGTCTACATACATGTATATTTTCTTGACAAACAGAACAAAAACCATTTGAAGTTAAGTTCAGTTTAAGCTAACTATAGTTTGAATAACGGCAACAACAGAATCACAACAGTTTGACTTATTACAAAAAAAGAAAGGTATTCAGAATTGCACCTGAGTTTGAAGATAGCTTTGCAACAATACAAATAGAAAGTCACCCTGTGAAACAAAGACCTCTGTGTCAATTATAATTTTACATTTCAATATGTATATCTAATATTAATATACACACTGATAGACCAGATGACATTCACCATTAAAGCCAAAATAGTGATTTAAAGGACTCATGCGAATTACAACAGTGGAACAATTTAAATTAATTTAGACAACTCAGTTTTCGAGCACATATGGATTTTAATACAAATCAGTTTTGTAGACCAACACAAGGTTGGCCCACTCATCAGTTAATCTCCATATACCGGTACACTGAAACATCAGTTACAGTCTACACTCTCAATATGAAAGCGTTACTGTTATGATGTTAATTAGTTTGGTTTCTATACTATCAGGTGTGATGCTTATGTAATAGGTTCTGTAATCATCCCAGAGTGGAACTCTTAAAAAGATTCATGAAGCATGTGTTCAAAGTGTATTGAACAAGTTTAGTTAACAGATCAGTAACATTACAGTTTGTTATTGGTCAGCCGTTTTATACATGGAGTTTCTTTATTTGCGTTCAGACACAACAGTTTCCATAAACTGTTGAAGAACACCATTAAAATTATGTATGCACACACCTCATCCATTAGTACATGTGCATGTGCTACACTGCCTGCATGATTTGTAAAACTGTACCTGTAAGAATGTACTTTCGTCTATGTCTGCATGTTGATATGACAGGGTTAAAAAAAATTTTGAAATCCAGTTGTCCAGTGGGCCAGTAAATTTCAGTTTTCAGTTGCCCAATATATGTATCACTTGCCCAATAGGTGCAAACTTTTCATGCCTTTAATCAACAATTATTTACTACATTGTAGGTACTGTCTATAATATTGAGTAATACACTATAACAAAGGATGAACATGAGCAAATTATGCTTGGATTTTAAATTAATCCAGGCTTTCAACTCATTGTTTTGTGCATCTTGCAGTCTCAAGTTTTGACATAGTTTTTGATTGGAAATTATCACTAACAAGACTACTGACAGAGGCTAATTTCACTTGCCCACTGGAGCAAAATGTCCCTCCCCTGGGCAATTGGACCTGGGTTTTTTCCTGCCCTGTATGAGTTCATCTCGCTCTCTCAAGGTTACAATTGGCCACAATTTGAGGAAGATATTCAAAAAGAAATTATTCAGTCACTTAAACTAAGTTACAGCTGTATGTCAAATGTGAGGCAAATAATAGACAGACAGGCCATCCTAAAAAAAAGCCACCCAACTGCAACTAGATTTGCATTAAAATCCATAAGTGCTCAAAAAGTGAAGAGTCTAATCCACTATAATTTATTATTAATAATATGGTATGTTATACATTATATGGAAAAATGATGTTACATTCTATTAAAATCAATGGCACAACTTTGTAGAGCTGTTTTCAATTGAATGTCAAAAAACCAAAACCAAAGTTAAATTACTCTCAACTATCCAATCACAAAGGACACGGAGAATCCAATGAACCAATCAAAAGGCAAAGTAAATACATGCACAGGAAGGTGATGTGAAGTGCAGGAAAACTTGGCATGTAAACTAGTCATGAGTGGTTTTGGTTTTAATTCTGACTGGATGAAAAAGTGGTGCTATTTTTTAGCCAATCATATAGCATAGTACAGTTGAACCTCTCTACTATGGACACTGAAGGGACAGAGCCAAGTGTCCATATTAGAGAGGTCGCTATGATTACATCACTTTTAAGTCTCCACTGACAGTTTAGAGTGTTTTCATTTACACTGCATTGTATTTGCATTTGTAAATGTAAGTTTTGAAAACTAGCATTTTGACATGTTCTGGTATTGGTATTGCTGAATGATTAAGTGTCAATGTTTGTGTAACCGCCGACAGGAAATGGTACATACCGCAAATTATCGACACCTGGTCCCCAGAGTGTCTGTAATAAAGAGGTTAGATTTGTATGAATTTGCTCACTAGGGCCAAGATTTAGAGTCCATAGTCCGTTTTAGGGAGGGTCCATTTTATAGACTGACGTTTTTTTTTAGAGGAATTGTATGAGAATTTTGTTGGTACGTAGGAAACTGTCTGTATTAGAAAGGTGTCTGTATTAAAAAGGTGTCCGTATGGAGAGGTTCAACTGTAATGCAAAGGAATCATGGTCGGTGGATTGACCATGTTTGGAAATCATGCTTTTAGTGGTTGTGCTTTGAAAGAAAATCCTATCAACCTAATATACATTTTCTAAAAGATTGATGGCTTTAGTACAAGAGAAGACCAAGCATTAATAACTTAAAGGCAAGAGTATTCACCAAGTAACATGGATGATGCATTCTAGAGGCAGTTAGCACTGGATGTGCATAAAGTTATTAACAAGATGGTTAAGTTATGGTTATTATACACGTTAAGAAAACTTCATGGAACTTACTATTGAAGAAGGAAGGCACATGAGGACGAACTCTTGTGTCAAACTAAACGTAAAAAAAAATAATGAAAAAAAATAATAAATAAAAAAGGAGAACATATATGTCCAATAGTTCAATGTTTACACTACATTGCTTGGTTCAGAAAAATTCTGGAAACCATCTTCAGCACTTCAAAACCAGTTCTTGGTTAGCAACAACTTCAAATAAGACATGACCGTGACAAGCTCTATACCTGAGCCTGCGATATGATCATGTGATGTACTGATCAGCAGATACCTTGTTTTGACAGGTGTCAATTAACCATAACATGGATCTCCAATATCTAATATGTATGCTGCAAACCAAGGCTGCATGTCTCGGTCAACCAATTAGCTGGAGTATGGCCCCCACGTTGCACAACGTTGTCGTCCTAGGGCGTATGCTTGTTGATCATGAAAAAAGAGTTGCGTGGTTTTCTATTTCTAAGCATGCATGCATGTGGTTCTGTTCCTGTGGTTGCATTAATGGTGCTCCCCTTGGCGACCCTTCCAGCCTGCAAAGCTCCGGTGAGTCACTGACACAATGTACAACCAAATGTCAAGTGTTCACAATTCAAGTGTCCTCACTACAGTAACATCATTAGGCAGTCTTTTGAGTGGTTTTCAATTGAGTGTCAAAAAACCCAGGACCAATGTAACCACCCTAGCCATATCACTCTGGACAAGGGGACCAGCAATCCAGTGATCTAATCAAAACTCAAACCAAATGACTATAGCCAACACAAAGCACAATCACAAGAAAAATTGCAAGAACAAGTTAAGGTTGGTTTGGGTTTTATTTGATTGGATGAAGAACTGGTGCAGGATTTTTAAACTAATCACAGAACTTGCATGGTAATGCAAACCAAAACAAATGCAAATTACTCTGACCTGTTACTCAAGTGAAAAAACTACTCTGACTAGATCCCAGGGGGGTTCTCGCAGTATACATGATGGGGGATCCGACTTATTTTTTTGGGTTCAAAATTTACACTCTCAGTATTTTTTTTGGGTTGTATATTTTTTGGGTTTACACATCTCTGAGAGAAATTCTTGTTGCAATCAGTGGATCACAAAATTATTCATTTGAACATTTTTCTGGCAACATGTGATTTCCGGAAAAAATGCTGATAATAAATCAGTACTGAGGTATTTAAGTCTTGTATTTTTTTGGGTAGGAAATTTTGATGACAGGCATTTCAGGCTCATGCATTTTGTAGGTTTGCGATATGAACCTCCGTCTGATTCCCCCATCATGTATACTGCAAGTACCCCCCTGAGGACTAGATACATATTTCTAATACTTACGATGCAACATTCTTTTTCTGGTGTACCATCAGCAACAGTAATTCAGAATTAATCCACAGAGTCCAGGTCAGAATGCATGTTATTCCAAAAATCCACATGCCTCTCTGCAGTACAACACCAACCATATGCAAGTTCTTGGCTCCATATGCTTGAGAACTTAATGTTTCCAAGGCAGAACACAAGCCATAGAAAACAGATCGTCCAGACACATTGATAAAAGAAATAGCTAATGTTCCTGCTGCTAATTCAACTTCTCCCAAACGTCCCACAAAAAACAAGCTGATCATGAACACCAGATGGTAGAAGAAGTGAGATAATACGGTCGGCCATGCTAGAGTAAACAAGCCTTTGATTTCGGCAACTATACTTCTTGACAACACTCCACCACGACAACCACATGTCCTTCCCTGCAGATATTGTTTGTCTTGTTGTCTAACATGAATGTTAAATTCATTGTTTGGTAATGCTCGATTTTCTGCATCATCAGCCATGTAGGAGCTTCTGTGATGTAAAAATATTATCTGCAAGGTATAGCATTAATTATTTTATTTAGTTAATTTGTATTCTGACTGACATACATGTAACCATTGAAAAACATTTTTATTCAAGAAAAATTTAATGCTTGTTTAAGAAATCAGTTTATTTCAAAATGGAATCAAACTTGGTTAATACTGCAGAACCAAATGAAGTACACATACAGTGCATGTATGCTCATGTGCAAAACACTTCAGAAATTTGCACCAAAAAGTACTCCCTGAATAAATAGAGGATAACACATGGTCATGCATAGATATGGAATATCTCTTTGAGTGTTCAACTCGATATCTCATGAGTGAGTGCACTGAACAAGTGACATGATTTCCATATCTACAAACAACCATGGATTATTTTGTTTATCATATAGAAATACTGATTATGATGTTTTTAATGATTTTACGAAGATTTCCGACCACTTTCCAAAAGATTTCTAAAGATTCCTCAAAAATTGTCTGAAGGCCACACATAAGCATTTCCAAATATTTTCCAAACATTTCCAAAGATTGCCAAAGATTTCTGAAGATTACCAAAGATCGCTGAAGACTTTCAAGGAAGATTCGATCATACACCAGCAAATTTAATTATAGTTTTAGGGTCAAACATGAGATCGGTGAGGTCACTGATAGCTTCACTAGTGAGGATATGGAAAATACACCACTCAAGTCCCAGATGTAGTTTCGTATAAATCTTACGAGGGCTATATTTTCCAGTAAAACACTTGTGTCTATATAATAATGCAACTTAATTAAGTTCAAAGTTTTCACTGAAACTCAGACCACTGTTCATAGTGTTCTTCTTAGTCTTAAAAAGAAAGAAAAACCCTCAGCAAATTATGGACCAGGGACTAGGAGGACTCAGGTTTAAAAACTAATATGGATATAATGTTTCTATGTGGAGGATTTTGTGAGGTTTATTATGTATGATTATGATTACTATCATTATGCATGATTTTTACATTTTTTGGGATTAAAATATTTTTTCACATTTCTCTTCTGGCAGTGACAACCATGTAGGTAAAATGTGCACCATAAGATGGCTAGAAGGGTCAAGATCTGGTGCAAGGGATATTTTTACATCTACTTCTGGCACAAGGGTGGTTTGATAGTTTTATCCCATTAGGCTCTGGGAAACGGGTTGTTTGAAAGTTGATAATGCTGACCCAGGATTAAAAGTTAACTGAAGTACATGTAAGTGTATTAATTTTCTTTGAATAAAAATGTTTTTCACTGCTTATGCTTTGTGTAGTTTGAGATTCTTCAAATACAAAACTGAAGGACAAACAACATAAACAGAAAACCTCACCAAAAAGTTACTAAACCGAAATCAAAATTATCTGTAATCTTGGGTTAGCTAAATCAAGATTTGAACAACCCAGCCTGGATCTAGCAGTCAGGATTCAAGTCCTGGCTGGGGTCATGTATGTTGCATTCTCAGCTAGGCTAGATGTACTTTACTCCCACAGTACTTCCCTTCACCTCGGAGTTTAATGGGTACTATAATTTTTTTTTTTTGGACTAACACAATGCTGGGAGGTAACCTCAGAAGGACTAACATCTAAATTATACAGGGAAAGTCACAATACTACTAGTCTCTTTGAACACACTACAGAAAGTGAGAAAAGCTTTCTTGGCAGTTCTTATAACCACTTAGGTCCCATTTATAAGGTCTCGGTTATGCGAGACAACCTTCCCCCCAAGTTATCCTAGCCGAGGTAACTTTTCACGGAATTTCTTTGCAAAATTCAACCAACCATTTACAAGAGGATAGCGAACCTGTCTTGGGGGCAAAACAACTTGGGTGGGCAAGTTGTCTCGTCTCAGCAGGTAGGGTAATCCTGGCAAGCAGGAACACTCTTCTTCATATAACCACTTTGACTCCCCTAACTGAGACAAGTCTCGGCACAGTGAGTGTCATGAAATGTCTAGATTTAGGATTTAAAGCAGAAATTCACATCAAAGAAGTGAAAATTAACTCTGCAAAACCCAATTTGATTGAATGACCAAGGAAAACTCAAAGAAAGAGGGATATTTTGCACATTTGATTATTAAATAAGGGTTATGAATAACCATGCAGGGTCAACTTTGACTCAGACTACAGAGACGATGTTTTCACATAAAAACGCTCGATAAAGTTGCCTCAAGGGGAGGGTTGTCTCGGGTACCCGAGACCACATAACTGGGGCCTGAAAACTCTTGAAGACTCAAAGGGATTTTTGCTGCTTCATTTGCACATCCCTGTAATTTCTTAACTTAAGTACCTTGTACCCTGCCCCTCCCCAGAATGCCTCCTCCTCCCCACCCCACTCCCAGCATGGGAATAGCTGCAGTGTCTGTAGATTATTTTTGTGTCAATTTGAGAAAAATGAGATGCTTCCCATGTGGACCGAACAAAGGTTGCACACATGCAGCTACAGCACTACTGGTCTGCAGTCCACTTGGTTCACATTTTTCTTTGGCGGGAGTTTGGTTTGCTAAACCTCTAGGGGCATCATTTATACAGGGACAGTAATTATGGACAGACGTTTTTGACATAAGCTTATTTATATAGACTATGAAAACTCATATTCAAAACCACACAATGGATCTGGACATATTGATAGATTTATGCCCAGTATGTTTTTGTCATTGAATTTCTGGGAATTAAAAACAAACTCTGCTTGCAACGTGCGAAAAGTGGCCACCCAGAAAGCTTTACGTAAACGAACGTCAAGAAAAATCATAGCAATTAAAGCTAATGAAGCTTAATCTTTCAACATAAGCTTAACTGCTCGATGCAAAGGACCACACGATGATCAAGAAAGGCATCGTTGAAGTATAAAGCTGTTATTGTTGGAACCACTAGTAAACAGCAGATACTTACCCGGTATGACTTCTGTGTTTTCACACAACGAGAAGTTTGCCAAGATACTATTTAGCTATTTGCTGCGTAATGGGGCAGTTTCATTCTTTACTACTTTCTTCTTTCTTTTTTTCCTGCTGATGCCGCACGAATTTGCCGCACGGGTTATACCATCAAGGGTAATCTTTTTCGTACACAGGTCCCCAGCGGCCAGATTGAAAGCGCGCTAAGGATTTTCCCTTAGCCTCAGAGCGAAATAAAAATTTTAAAAGCTAATCTATTAAATATAGATTAATTGATATTAATTGTTATTTAAAAACGAGCCTTGTGAACCCCATTGTTAACAGTTTATTGAATAGTAATAAGACTAAAGTTTTGGTAAGCTTAATAAAATTTATGTGGAGGGGATTCGGAGCCACCTTAAAATAAAATAAAAAATTAATAAGTTGGCTCTAAACCCGCCGGGCGCGTGGCTTGAGAAAAATTAAAGTGAAATCAAGTCATTTTTGCAACTGTTGACAGTGGTGATGCAGTTTTAGGATAATTCATTTTTTAAAATTGATTAATTTATCTTCTGATGCTCTCCTCCTCCACAAAAATACATATTGTAGATGACGACCTTTGCAGCACAGTATTGTGCTTTGTCACAAATGAACATGCTAACCTATTTTGCGTTTACGATCGCTATAACACTCGTTTAAGAGACCTGAGAGAAAAAACCGCCTGACAACAGTGTTAATGCCATCCTGTTTTAACTTTTGTTATGGTTCTGCCTAATATCACCATTACATACGGTGATTATCCAACTGCAGTAAATACCGTCCAAATAGCAGTACAAATATACAGCGATATTGTACAGTTATTTGTACAGTAGAAAACCTGTTTGCCCTACAGGTCGGTGCGCGCACGCAAAACTGTCACACTCTCCCTCCTTCATTGATAAATCTATTGACTACAGCAGTTGGATAAAAAACCTCTTATTAGATGTTTTGGTGTGTAGTATCGCTTTATATTTTTACTCGTTATTTGTATTTTGAATCGCCCTAAGGTCTCGTCAAAATACGGCACAAATCGTAAAAATATACAGCGATACTACAAAACAAAACATCTAATAAGATATATCAATACCATGATGGCTAAGCCAATGAAAACTCTTAAACTGCATTCTTCAATGAACAGTTTTTAATGAGTAAAATTACAGTAATTTTCAAGTACTACTCGAAAACTCATGATGCAAATGTAAAGGTTTTTATTGTGAAAAGATGTTAGAAATATATTTTTCATGAAGGGTCTTTGAAAAGATTTGAGGGTCTCGGGGAAACAAAACTCACTGTTTCCCTTGGGGCCAGTCATTAAGTGCTTATTGTCGAATGTAATTCAAAAAGGTAATTTAGCGTATGCTTTCTTAAATATTATCAGATATATTGTAAAATAACCTCTATATTTTACTACTGACATCATTCACTTACAATACTTTAAACAGAAAAACATTTTTGCTGATACATCTTTCTCATGCGCCCCTCCCCAGCACAACCTATAACAAGACTCCCACTACGGAAAAATTGGACCAGTCACTGAAAATGCATGTTTTAGATTCAAAGAATGAAAAGAGAGACTTGAAGGTAATGGCATGATAGGTAGATTGCGCAAAGACAAAGTGATATCATGAAGACGACTCGTGCATATCATCAAGAACACCGTGGCACCGGCATTCTGGTTATAACCAAACAAAACGCCAAGAATGGCAGTGCGAAATCAACCGACTGCAGGATATTCCACGTGCTCTCGACTCCTCGTTTGGCCGTCGGGCATGTTGCCTTGAGCAAAATTTTCCTACTATCTGAAAACAGACAGTTCAGCTGCTTCAAAACGGGCACAAACTGTTACACTAATTTGTAATAATTCAAAGTCGGCGATTTCGTGGTTATTATGGTCACGTTAAAACTAAGTGTGTCATTACCAACTGACGCCGTGTCGTGGGAAGACGGCAGAGGAACTAAAAGATGTATGACTACAGCAGCGCCTGATATCAACAAGGAAATAATTAAGGGAAGAATTCGTTTTCTTATCAGAGACTTCTTCTCTGATGATGTAAATCTGTTTCTGTCTCAGTTGAACATCACACATCGCTGTATTTGGTTCACTTCCTTGTGAGATGAATTCATGTTTTCCATTACAGTCACTCACTTCTCTTGACAGAAGAGCAGGTCTTGATAGAGTCACGTCAGCATCAAAGCGACTCAAAAATGGGAGAGACGAAGATTTGTAAATCCAGTTTGAAAGGATCAATTCAGAAAAAAGGTCACAGTAGAGAGCTTTTCGCATAATGCAAAACATACCTATACCTAGTTTTGTTAATTTAAGAACGAATAAGAAGAACTCGCTGTGCACGTACACGGTTTCTGAAGTTTATCAACTTCATACAAGAATCAGTTGTCCTTGAATTACATGAGCCCATAATTCATGACGCCTTCTCACTTTGGAAAACAGATTGAGCCCACACTTCATGATTGCTCATTGCGGTATGCAGGATAAGCCCTCAGTTTATGACCAATTCTGATACGGCAGGCCACCACAAAACTGTAGTTTGTCAAATGAGCAAGTCGTTGCAAGCTACATTTTTCTCATGTTTCCTTGCTCGCCATTTTTTGCGTTAGTGATTTGTCAATAACCAATAATACATACCCGAGTCTTTTTTGTGAATGTCTCCATTTAATAAATTTTCTGACGTTCGGTTCATCTCAGACTTAACGCCTGTTCTATGCTGTGCCTGATTGAAAACAAATAATAAAACTAGTTAAATAAAAGAACATGAGGGTCAACAGCAAGAACACTATACAGAGCACTCCCAGGGGCCAGGTACAATTGGGCAAAAAAATGCGTTTGGCTTACAATAGTGAACAGAAGAAAAGACATCATTTATGAACACAGGTGTAATAAACCCCGAGGTAAAGAAGTGTCCACTCTCCCCACTCCCCTAAGTAATTTGTGCAACAAAAAAATTGCATTTGACAATGGCGACAAAATGACGCCGAAACGTTTGGTACTACCGTTTATATTTCTTTTAAAATGCTTTTATATATATAATTCTTTAATCATTCAGAAGCTGAATTTGAAAAAGGAGAAAAGGTAACAGTTTAGATCCACAGTATGGGATTCTTTTGGAAGCACAATAAATATGACGGAACAGAATACCAAAAGGAACTCTAAAGCTTGGTTTTCACCGTGACGTCATAAGCACAAGTACAACAGAAGTGAGGAGGCCCACAACACAAGAATAAGCAAATGCACAAGGTAGTGGGGACAAGCAAAAAACAGCATGAGCACAAGCAAAGCAGACCAGACATTTTTGCTCTTTTTGTGCTTATGCTTAATACATCAAGTGAGAAGGCGCTGCTAAAAGCAGCGTCCGCCATCTTGTTTTGTTGTATCGAGGAGGTATAGAACCAAACATAAGGTAATTATCCATTGTACGCATGCGCTTTTGCTCACGCTTGTGTTGTTGGCGTCCTCACACCGTTATGCATCATGCCGTGGAGCGGCGATTTAACAGCACGTGCGATCATCAGAAGCGGGGACAACAGCCGGGATTTAACACGAAGGGCTAAAGCAGTTACATTTATACGGATTGAATCATAATTCAAATTTTTTCGAAAAGAAGTAGATATATAGTTTTTCTGCAAGTTAAAATTTTCCAAATTAGTTTAGGTTAGAATATTCAGGAAAGTTAGAATATTTTTGACGGAGATAGATATTTTTACAGAAAGTTGCCTGCCTAATTGCTGTGGGTAACTCATATGTTTGAGTTCGCGGCAAATGACGATTGCAGAAGAAAACAATATAGTCGAACCTGAAGATTTTAGTGATAAAGTTTGACGTTTGTAACCTGTCCGAGAAGAAAGATGTCGATTTGAGTTGTTTCTTTATTTGGCTCCGGTGTTCGGATGCTCCCATTATAGGGGGCTTTTAACAGACTTCTTGGCCCTGGGGAAATAAGCCATCTTTTAACAATAGGTAAATGTTAAATTCCCCGGTATGTCGCGGGGGTCGGCAGGCCGGGATTTCAATTGACTGATGCATTATGCTTATGCTTATGCTTATATCGTTGTTTCTTTTTGTCAAAGTGAAAACCGGGCTTCAATGTGTTGAGGAGAAAAGAAGGCGAGAGGCGAAAACCTGCCAGAATCTCAAGGAAGAATTACTCCTGGAATGTCTTCGTCCTTTCGTTTCTCGTGTTCAGTGATGTTTTGTCCCGGTTTTCTAAGTGGTCTGTTATCTTCCCATAATTTCTTATCAATTCTTACATCACCACTGCATTTCGTGTTCCTCTCAGCGTTAACGTTCCGTCCCATCACATATTTATGGTATCCTCCCCCCGAAATAATAAGTGCTCGCTCTGGTACTCTTGAGCCATGTTATCACTTAAAAAAAGTGAACGGTAACAATTGCCTAATTATTGGAAGGTAAGGCACTTACTAGTTTGCACTGCTTCTCCCACTCTGTTCTCCACAGTAGAATCAAATATAAACAAGCCTACAACACAATCAAATAATGTCAAGACTACATTATATTACATGAATATCAAAATATATGCGGTAAACCTCCCAGAGACTTTTGTAAGACGTGATCAAACGTCAATTGGTAAACCAAATTGAAGGGAAATAATTATTATTGTTAAATTCTCTATGCATTTTCAATGCCTGTCTTAACGTTTGGATTGACACTTCAGGATTTGAGAAATTTAAGACATTAAGCGGCAGTGTTGGCGGACATTCAGTTTAAAAACTTTGTTGCGTAACTGGTCCGGGAGATGGGGAACAGGGAATGGATTCGGTATGTCTTGTCGATGGATTATTTTGGGATCTAAGATATTTTTTTGGGAGGGGTGGGGGGATGAAGTTGTAGTAACTGTTAACAAGTTCCCTTCACTGACTTGTCAAATACTCACTCACCTGTACAAAGACCGCGAAAAACAGACCAATAAGGAGGCCTTAAATAAAACAAGAAAACAACAACAAATTCAGGTAAGATGACATCCGCAAATTGTATTTGCAAAAGAACGTGCCTCAAAACTGGATATCTCGATGCCACATTAGAAAGATCAAACCGTCGCAGAGTGTTATCTAGAACTTCTACGTACAGTTAATATATGCATGTCGTGTACAGTTTAGAGGCAGACGTAAGAAAATTCAGCTCTGACGACAAAGAGAGTGTATCCACAGGAAATACTGATGAAGGAAAAGCACCAGCTCCACTTGTCTGAGCTTGTAACAACATAAGACTCATTTTTTGTACCTGAGACATCATGGAGAACTAAAAACATCAATTCTATGCCAAGAGAAAGCCCACAGCAGCAATAGGATATAAAATTGATCTACACTCCTACCGTCTGCCGGCCAGATCCTCGAACAACACCACAAGAGACATCCTTGAATGAAAATGAAAACTTTCAGACACGAAATACATTACTTAAAAAACTATTAAACAAGACTTATTCAAAGGACAAATGCACCTTTTTGATGATGTCACGCTTTTCAATTTTTCTCAGTTCCAAACAAAAACATAAGCCTCGCTGCTTGACTAATCATGCCGAATTTAGGCATGCCTCGGGCATGCATTTCTTTGTAAAAATTTGGGAAAGTTTAAGTTCAATATTTTTCATGAGTTTACAACGGATTCTTATGAGTTACTCGCATAAATTACTACATTCAGCGTGACAAACTGATCTATGAAGGTGGCTTTTTGCTTACATATATGAAAAATACCAAAACTTGTTGATACTGCATGACAACGTCAAAAACGTCTATTTTCCTGATCTATTCTTTTTCCCTCCCCCCGTTCGCGAAAGAAAAAGACGCCTGATCGCAGGTTATTGCAGAACTGACTGTGAAGGGTTGTACGTTTTCGCAGAAATCAAAAAAATACCTGAATTCCATCGAAGACAACGAAGGTTGACATCAACCAAATAGTCGTTTTATACAGAGACAGAACATCACTGCAAGACAAATAAAAGATCCATATTTTTGACTATTTTATACATAACAGGCTATGAAAAGAAACCTCTTCATTGCTGGCTTAAATTGCCACGTCACGTCAAATGACACTTTTTTTTTGCCATATCCAGTAAAGTTTTCTGTATATGTCAACTTTCACTTGGTCTAGAGATAAAATTAAAACCTGCGCTTCCATTTTCACTTACTTCTCTAAAATTAGATCAATTGAAATATTATCTTGTTTTATTATATGGCTAGCTCCGTGAGCGGGCAAGATGAATCAAATCCTGCGCTGTGATTGGCTACCCGAGCGGGCAAGATGGAACTATCTTGCCCGCTCGGGACTACCCGCCGTGTCCCACAAAAAAAATTTCCCCGAAAGCCATATAATAAATCCTTTATTGACCAAGCTTGTTCGGTCAGGATTGCTGGATATTGGCCTAGTTCTTTTTTTGCGAGTTTATGGACCTTGACTCCGTCTCGGTCCATAAACATGCAAAAAAAAGAACTTGGCCAATATCCAGCCATCTTGACCTCACACTTGGTCAATAACCCGTACATCTTTGGCTGACAGTGAATGTCTACGAATAATAATGAGCAGCATGTTTGCCCGGTGTAATTCTGCTGTCAGACTAAAGGTGATAACACCAACACATACCAACTTTGAGGCCATGAAAATGGAAGATGCGTTGAATTCTTGCATTTGACCGCTGTGAATGACGTTACTAGATCGTAGATGAGCCTGCACAGCAAGCGTTCCCGTATGAAGAGGTTTATTTGCATTCTGGCCGAGTGCAACCTGGAGCAAGAGCAGAAAAATAGACAAAGGAGGAGGTGCCCCGCCACCCTGCGCTTCAATTTTGTAAATCCGCCATGACAGTTACAAACCTGTTATCTGTGAAGAGCCTTCCAGTTGTTTCCTGAATGAAACAACGAAGAGGACAGCAAAAACCACAAGCTCTACACACACTGCGAAATTAAATATATTGATTCAATTGATTATCCAACTAGCAGTGCACTTTGACCAGCTACACTGTAGCTCTAGCACTTACTTTGCTTAGTAAATAGTTTGGAAATGGACAGGGTATTGATTTTGTATCCAGCAATATAAAAATTGGGTGCGTAAAATCAAACAACATTAGACCAATGGAAAACGTTATTTTAAACAAAATAACAGTCCCTGTTCAGAAAGAGTACTATAAAATTAGAGACTGTAGTTAATGTAAATAAACTTCTATAATTAACAATAACCGTAAGGGCCACTTTAACTATGTTTTTTTACTGCCTTGGCATTGCCGGTACCAAGAGCATTTTCAACACGAACGCTAGCAGCTACAATTATTCCAAGAGGAATCTATAGAGATTTAATGCAAATGTAGAATGTTAAACACAATGGCCAAGTCAAGGTCGACTTTTCAAATAATACAGTGGAACAGGCGTGTTTAAAACATGAAATGGCGAAATTAACGAAGAAACGGCACTATGGGTAAGAGTCAATGTGAGTGTCTGTAAGGGTTAACCCTTAAAATTATTGATTAAAGACAACCACTGTCACGTCAGTGATATTTAGCCTAACATGATATTTAGCCTAACTGTTAGGCAGGCTGACCAGAGCACTATTTAGGCTACGGGTGTCTGTAAGAGCTTGTAAGGATTAACCCTTACAATTACTGAACACTAACCACTGTCGCTGATATTTAGCCTAGCATGGGCGCTATTTAGACTCACCAGAGCACTATGTAGGCTACAGCTGTCTGTAAAATGAGGGTTAACCCTGACAATTACTGATGAAAGATAACCACTGTCGCGTCAGTGATATTTAGCATAACATGAGCATTATTTAGGCTGACCGGAGGCTTACTATTTACGCCACAGGTGTCTGTAAGGGCTGTTAACCCTTTCAATTACTGACGGCTAACCACTGTTTAGACAGTGACATTTAGCCTAACATGAGCACTATTCAGGCTGACCGGACGCTTACTATTTAGGCTAACCGTAGTGCTATGTCATTTCACCAGTTTGTGGTTTAAAAACGCCCCAGTGGAACCCTCACTTGACAACAACATTCTCGAACATTCTCGAAAAGTTTAACAAGGGTTCAGAGCAGTTTGCAGATCGTTCACACTCATAAAAAGCCATTTCACACAATTAATAACGTTCCAAATAGACATAAGCTCGAAAAAATTTTTCTAGCAAGTGAATTGCAGTGAATGACAAAAAAAGCGGAAGCTCGCTTTTATTTTGAAAAAAGCAACAGCTTCCTTATCTGTCAAGTGGCCCGCGATCAAAGCAAGACCAACAAACGAGAGCGTCCGGAAAAGCACAGAACTGAAAAGTGGCGTTTATTGCGTGTATGGCGTTTATAGCGTTTATGACGTTTCTGGTGTTTTTGGCGCTTTTGGTTGTCTTTTTTAGTTGAAAATCTAGATAAATTGTCAAGTGGCCCGCGATCAACGCGAGACTCACAAGAGTTCCCGGAGAAAACACAGAACTAGAAAGTGGCGTTTATGGCGTTTATGGCTTGTATGGCGTTATTGGCGTTTTCGGCTGTCTTTTCTGGTTGAAAATATATATAAACCGTCAAGTGGTCCGCGATCTACGCCAAACACGCGAGAGCTCTCAGAGAAAACACAGAACTAAAAAGTAGCGTTTATGGGGTTTTGAGCTGTCTTCGCGCGCTTCGACGTAATTTCGTAATAAATTAACAAAGAACGCGCGCGCCAAATTATCATGCTTTATGACGTCATTGTGTTCTGGCTGCCCACTTTATGTAAATGGCTGCCCCTGAAAAAGACGCCCAGCGTCTAGACCATTCTTGTGGAATGTATGGAGGTCGAGTGCAGACCGTCGGCCTACTAGGCCGCCTGACTTTTCTTCCTCTGTAAAATGGAAGCAAAACACCTTAAATCATAACTCGACAAACGTCAAGTCAGCCAATTTTTTTTAAATTCTTTCCTACACGCAGCATTTATGATTTAGAGCAATTGTCGACGCATTTTCATATATCATTTTAAACGCACAACGGCTGAAATCGGAAAGCAAGCACCAAGAGCATGATGTCCCGTAAATTGTATACAGCATCCGGGCTATCTGTGCTTTCACAGTGCCTCTCATCCCCTTCTCCCCTCTTCCCCACCCACGGCAAGGAGTATAAGTCGGTACAATTTAGTTTTTAACGGACTTGAAGTTGAAAGAGGTACACAGGGAGAGGCAGTGAGCTAACGGTTGGCTTCGAGGGACCAGTAACCTGTCTCAAATATAACTGAAGTAAATCGAAAGAGCTACAGCTTGTAAGCACTTTTCTGACATACAACAACCGTTTCTATGGGCACTGCTCTATCAAACATGAATTACCTACCTCTGAACGCGAGTCTCAATGGGGTTAACCGTCAACCATCAAAGGGCCAAAAATTAACCGTCAACTGTCAAAACGCAATATTTTTACCGTAAACCGTCAAATGAGCAAGCCAATATTAGCAGTCAAATGTCTCTGATATCCTTAATTAAGAATTAATTAAGTTGTGCTGTTTATAAATGATCGTTTTAATTTACCACAAAAATGCATTTATGTGCAAATCCTTTAACTTCTACTCACGGGTGCAAGTGATTGATACGTTCAACGGTAACAAAGGTGATGTAATTATATAAATGAGACACAGTTGAAGTTAACAACCTAATTTGTAGTGGACAAATTAAAGAACTAAAATTGTATCCTTTTAGGAAAAAAATTGAAGTCAAATTTGCGTTGTAATTTCGTGTTATAAACGTTATTCCGAAAAATAACCGTCCACCGTCAAATGACATAAAATATAACCATAAACCGTCAAAACGGCTTGTTGTTAACCGTCAAAAAAACCCCATCCCCCACCATTGAGACACTCCTTCACTGGTGAAAATATGGCGTCAGTTTTTCGTCAGTAAAAGACAACCATAAGTCGTCAGCGACATGTTAGGGCTGATCAGATTACGACACAGCGTACAATCTTGAAATGAAAGTACTTTTTACAATTAAATGGTTTTTAAGATCAAGATTTAGAGACACTCAGGACAACTATCTTCTGGAAACCATACTGTATATTTACAACTGTCATGTTCCTAGCGATAACAAATTTTACAACAATTTTCAGCAATTCCATGGAAATCAGTTTTGTAACAAAAAAACTGAAGCATTTAGACACTTGCGCGATATATAGTCAGCAACATACTGAATATAGTTAGCTACAAGACCTAATCATTGCATTAAAACCTAAAACCATTAAACTAAACCCATTATTGACCGTTTGTGTATGAGAGGGAGGCTCGTTCAGAATCACCAGTTTGGATCCGCCTAAAAATTCAAATTAGTCAAAGTGGTGTTGATTTTAAAAGCACCAGAGAGGGAACCAGCACCAGAAGCACCAATATCGTTACAACTCAAATCCATGTAAGTCAATATCGTTTACACTCAAATCCATATTAGTCAATACGGTATTGACCTTAATAGCATCAGAGAGGGAACCAGCACCAGAATCACCAATATTGTTCTCACTCAAATCCAAATTAGTCAAGGCAGTGTTGACTTACATAGCATCAGAGGGGAAACCAGCACCAGGATCACCAATCTAGTTCTTACTCAAAGCCAAAGTAGTCAATACGGTATTGACCTAAATTGTATTAGAGAGGGAAGCAGCACCATCTCGTTATCCCTCAAATCCAAATTAGTCAATACGCTATTGACTGTAATAGCATCAGAGAGGGAAGCAGCACCAGAATCACCAATATTGTTAAACCTCAAATCCAAATTAGTCAATACGGTATTGACTTTAATAGCATCAGAGAGGGAAGCAGCACCAGAAGCACCAATATTGTTGCTACTCAAATCCAAATTAGTCAATACGGTATTGACTTTAATAGCATAAGAGAGGGAAGCAGCACCACAAGCACGAATCCAGTTCCAACTCAAATTCAAATTAGTCAATACGGTATTGACTTTAATAGCATCAGAGAGGGAAGCAGCACCAGAAGCACCAATATCGTTCCTCATCAAATCCAAATTAGTCAATACGGTATTGACTTTAATAGCATCAGAGAGGGAAGCAGCACCAGAAGCACCAATATCGTTCCTCATCAAATCCAAATTAGTCAATACGGTATTGACTTTAATAGCATCAGAGAGGGAAGCAGCACCAGAAGCACCAATACTGTTCCTACTCAAATCCAAATTAGTCAATACGGTATTGACTTTAATAGCATCAGAGAGGGAAGCAGCACCAGAAGCACCAATATTGTTGCTACTCAAATCCAAATTAGTCAATACGGTATTGACTTTAATAGCGTCAGAGAGGGAAGCAGCACCACAAGCACGAATCCAGTTCCAACTCAAATTCAAATTAGTCAATACGGTATTGACTTTAATAGCATCAGAGAGGGAAGCAGCACCAGAAGCACCAATAGTGTTCCTACTCAAATCCAAATTAGTCAATACGGTATTGACTTTAATAGCGTCAGAGAGGGAAGCAGCACCAGAAGCACCAATATTGTTGCTACTCAAATCCAAATTAGTCAATACGGTATTGACTTTAATAGCATCAGCGAGGGAAGCAGCACCAGAAGCACCAATTCTGTTCCTACTCAAATCCAAATTAGTCAATACGGTATTGACTTTAATAGCATCAGAGAGGGAACCAGCACCAGAGTCGTCTATATAGTAATTACTTACACCCACATGAGTCAAAGAGGTATTTACAGTAAGAGCCTCACAGAAATACTCAAAGTTCAACGATCCACCAAGTACTGTTTCACCATCGAACTCTAAAGCCGTAATGTCGAGGTGGGAACCAAAAGTATGCAACAACTGCGATTGAAGGTTTTTCTTATGGGTTGCGCACTCCTCTACACAGTCAAACGCGAATTTCAGATTCCTGCTTATTTGACTTTCGCCGTTTATATGTGCGGCGATGCTTTTTACAAGACACACTGCGTATTCTTCGCATCGTGAGACAACAATTCCACTCATGAACAAAAACACTTGGTTCAGTTCATGTAAATATCTCTCATCAGTCACCACTGTGTCACAGTCAACTTCTCCGCTGAGAATCTTCGAAGCGAGATAGAAACCACTAAAGAATTCTTGAAAGCTCTTGTGCGTAAATCCGTAACGCACACAACGTCGTCTTCGACTACCTAGACTGACTTGGACTGATAAAAATCCAAACTTAGTTAAAAGACTTAAAACAGTCGAAGTACAATCAAATCTGCTTTCTTCAATATATAGCTGTCCTTCACACAGAGATTTGAACGCCATATGGCCCAGATCTATCAGCTCTTTCTCGTACACTTTAATCAGGTCGTCTTTGGTACTCGCCAATTGGTTCTTCTCTTCATATCTTCTCAAAACACAGAGTACAATTTCAATGTACAATTTAGTCCTGCTCGTCGGAAAAGAACCCTGGAAATCCTCGCAAAGAAGACAAAGTAAAGTGGTGTTTAAAGGATTTGCCATCAATTCACTAAGTCTCGAGATCCTGACCGGGGTGAAAGTTGGTTTAGGAGTTTGCGAGCCAAACGTCTGTTGTTTTTAAAATACTTAAAGATGAAACTTTCTGCATCTTCCGTAGTGAATCCCACAATTTCCCATAGGGTGTCACAGAACCGTCTAAATTTCATTCCAACTTCGTGTCTAGATGTGAAAACGATGCGACATTTAGAGAACTATTGGAATAAAAACGCTCTCTGGTTGAAAATATATTGAAAACATAAGCTTTCGGCTATCAGTCTATAGCCTTTCACGAATGAAAAATGTGGCGCGCAAGCGAAAATATATACGAATTGGGTGCGAAAAATTGAGAATAAAAACAAGCGTGAAAAAAGCTAGAAGATAAAAATGTAAATGAGGCCTGATTACAATAAAATCGAGTATTGCCTAGGCAACGGTTTTGAGTTGTTTTCCGCGTCGACGGTTTTTGCTGTGTGCCAAGATTCTAGTGTTTTCCGAACGCGGTAATTGCCTTTGTCAATGACACAAGCATTGTCGAAATCAATGGAGTGATTGTTTTGCCACGCATGGTTGGCAACATTAGAGCCATTTGAATAGTTCTTCAAGTTTCGTTGATGTTCCTTTTTTCGGGTTTGGAAGCATCTTCCGGTTTCTCCTATGTACTTCCAAGGGCAGTCTTTACATGGAATTTTGTGAACAACATTACATTGAAAATCTGAGGGTTGTCTGAACTTTGGTGACGGGAATTCTTGTTGAAGGGTTTTAAGTGGTTTGTTGACAACTCGGATATCATTTTTGGGGAGTAATCTTGTGAGGGGCTCGGTTAGGCCGCTGATGTAAGGGAGACATGCAAAACCCTGGTACATATTAAATGGATCAGCCCATTTGAAGAACATAGAAACCAGTTCTTCTGGTGGAGGAACTGTAGATGGGGGTGGCTTCTTATTGAGAATGTTAGAAATAACAGCCGGTGGGTAACCATTAGCTTCTAACGCGGCCCTAACATGATTGGTTTCACGTGTTTTTCCTTCAAAGCTGCTAGGGAGGTTGGATGCCCGGAACAAGAGGGTCGAGGCCGTGCTGATTTTGTGTTCTTTTGCATGATGGGAAGAGAAATCCAAATAACGGTCAGTATGGGTTGGCTTCCGTAGAGAAATGATGTCATCGGCTTTCATCGCTTCAATGCGCTTGAATTTTCAGAACCGGGCTCTTCCTAATTTGCATAATCCGTAATCAGCCCGTGGGCATTACGGGAGAATAATGTCCTACAATTCAGTGACAATTAACCAATCAGAGCGCGCGTTATATCGGCCACAAGCCAAAGCCATATAATAACTTGTTTATTATATGGCTAACTCCGTGAGCGGGCAAGATGAATCAAATCCTGCGCTGTGATTGGCTACCCGAGCGGGCAAGATGGAACTATCTTGCCCGCTCGGGACTACCGGCCATGTCCCGCAAGAAAAATTTCCCCGAAAGCCATATAATAAATCCTTTATTGACCAAGCTTGTTCGGTCAAGATTGCTGGATATTGGCCTCGTTCTTTTTTTGCGAGTTTATGGACCTTGACTCCGTCTCGGTCCATAAACACGCAAAAAAAGAACTTGGCCAATATCCAGCCGTCTTGACCTCACACTTGGTCAATAACCCGTACATCTTTGGCTGACAGTGAATGCCTACGAACAATAATGAGCAGCATGTTTGCCCGGTGTAATTCTGCTGTCAGACTAAAGGTGATAACACCAACACATACCAACTTTGAGGCCATGAAAATGGAAGATGCGTTAATTCTTGCATTTGACCGCTGCGAATGACGTTACTAGATCGTAGGTGAGCCTGCACAGCAAGCGTTCCCGTATGAAGAGGTTTATTTGCATTCTGGCCGAGTGCAACTTGGAGCAAGAGCAGAAAAATAGACAAAGGAGGAGGTGCCCCGCCACCCTGCGCTTCAATTTTGTAAATCCGCCATGACAGTTACAAACCTGTTATCTGTGAAGAGCCTTCCAGTTGTTTCCTGAATGAAACAACGAAGAAGACAGCAAAAAACCACAAGCTCCACACACACTGCAAAATCAAATATATTGCAGTGATTCAATTGATTATCCAACTAGCAGTGCACTTTGACCAGCTACACTGTAACTCTAGCACTTACTTTGCTTAGTAAATAGTTTGCTAAATAAACTCTACTGAAATGGACAGGATATTAATTTTGTATCCAGCAATATAAAAATTGGGTGCGGTAAATCAAACAAATCAAACGTTACTGTAAACGAAATAACATTCCTTGTTCAGAAAGAGTGCTATAAAATTAGAGACTGTAGTTAATGTAAATAAACTTCTATAATTAACAATAACCGTAAGGGCCACTTTAACTGTGTTTTTTACTGCCTTGGGATTGCCGGTATCAAGAGCATTTTCAACACGAACGCTAGCAGCCACAATTATTCCAAGAGGAATCTATGGAGATTTAGTGCAAATGCAGAATGTTAAACACAATGGCCAAGTCAAGGTCAACTTTTCAAATAATACAGTGGAACAGGCGTGTTTAAAACATGAAATGGCGAAACGAAGAAACGGCACTATGGGTAAGAGTCAATGTGAGTGTCTGTAAGGGTTAACCCTTACAATTATTGATTAAAGACAACCACTGTCACGTCAGTGATATTTAGCCTAACTATTAGGCAGGCTGACCAGAGCACTATTTAGGCTACGGGTGTCTGTAAGAGCTTGTAAGGGTTAACCCTTACAATTACTGAACACTAACCACTGTCGCTGATATTTAGCCTAGCATGGGCGCTATTTAGACTCACCAGAGCACTATGTAGGCTACAGCTGTCTGTAAAATGAGGGTTAACCCTGACAATTACTGATGAAAGATAACCACTGTCGCGTCAGTGATATTTAGCATAACATGAGCATTATTTAGGCTGACCGGAGGCTTACTATTTACGCCACAGGTGTCTGTAAGGGCTGTTAACCCTTTCAATTACTGACGGCTAACCACTGTTTAGACAGTGACATTTAGCCTAACATGAGCACTATTCAGGCTGACCGGACGCTTACTATTTAGGCTAACCGTAGTGCTATGTCATTTCACCAGTTTGTGGTTTAAAAACGCCCCAGTGGAACCCTCACTTGACAACAACATTCTCGAACATTCTCGAAAAGTTTAACAAGGGTTCAGAGCGGTTTGCAGATCGTTCACACTCATAAAAAGCCATTTCACACAATTAATAACGTTCCAAATAGACATAAGCTCGAAAAAATTTTTCTAGCAAGTGAATTGCAATGAATGACAAAAAACGGAAGCTCGCTTTTATTTTGAAAAAAAACAATAACTTCCTTATCTGTCAAGTGGCCCGCGATCAAAGCAAGACCAACAAACGAGAGCGTCCGGAAAAGCACAGAACTAAAAAGTGGTGTTTATTGCGTGTATGGCGTTTATAGCGTTTATGACGTTTCTGGCGCTTTTGGCGCTTTTGGTTGTCTTTTTCAGTTGAAAATCTATATAAATTGTCAAGTGGCCCGCGATCAACGCGAGATTCACGAGAGCTCCCGGAGAAAACACAGAACTAGAAAGTGGTGTTTATGGCGTTTATGGCTTGTATGGCGTTATTGGCATTTTCGGCTGTCTTTTCTGGTTGAAAATATATATAAACCGTCAAGTGGTCCGCGATCCACGCCAGACCCGCGAGAGCTCTCGGAGAAAACACAGAACTAAAAAGTAGCGTTTATGGGGTTTTGAGCTGTCTTCGCGCGCTTCGACGTAATTTCGTAATAAATTAACAAAGAACGCGCGCGCCAAATTATCATGCTTTATGACGTCATTGTGTTCTGGCTGCCCACTTTATGTAAATGGCTGCCCCTGAAAAAGACGCCCAGCATCTCTTCTACGCTACTCTTGTGCTTATCTAAAAAGAGGGAACCATGCTTTGAAGATCAAGACAAAGCAGATATAGAATCCTAGAGCTGGAAAACGAGCGTTTCTTGGGCGGTGAAAATAAACCTTGGGACCTTCGTAGAAGCAAATAGAAAGAATAGTTAATGGACGGTTTCCGTGAGGACATTTTTGCGAGATTAGACCAGTCTTGTGGAATGTATGGAGGTCGAGTGCAGACCGTCGGCCTACTAGGCCGCCTGACTTTTCTTCCTCTGTAAAATGGAAGCAAAACACCTTAAATCATAACTCGACAAACGTCAAGTCAGCCAATTTTTTTTAAATTCTTTCCTACACGCAGCATTTATGATTTAGAGCAATTGTCGACGCATTTTCATACATCATTTTAAACGCACAACGGCTGAAATCGGAAAGCAAGCACCAAGAGCATGATGTCCCGTAAATTGTATACAGCATCCGGGCTATCTGTGCTTTCACAGTGCCTCTCATCCCCTTCTCCCCTCTTCCCCACCCACGGCAAGGAGTATAAGTGGGTACAATTTAGTTTTTAACGGACTTGAAGTTGAAAGAGGTGCACAGGGAGAGGCAGTGGGCTAACGGTTGGCTTCGAGGGACCAGTAACCTGTCTCAAATATAATTGAAGTAAATCGAAAGAGGTACAGCTTGTAAGCACTTTCCTGACATACAACAACCGTTTCTATGGGCACTGCTATATCAAATATGAATTACCTACCTCTGAACGCGAGTCTCAATGGGGTTAACCGTCAACCATCAAAGGGCCAAAAACACATAGTTGAAGCCAACAACCTAATTTGTAGTGCACAAATTAAAGAACTAAAATTGTGTCCTTTTACGAAAAATTTAAGTCAAATTTGCGCTGTAATTTCGTGTTATAAACGTCATTCCGAAAAATTAACCGTCCACCTTCAAATGATCTAAAATATAACCATAAACCGTCAAAACGGCTTGTTTTTAACCGTCAAAGGAACCCTATCCCCCACCATGAGACCCTCCTGTAATGGTGAAAATAGGGCCTCAGTTTTTCGTCAGTACAAGACTACCATAAGTCGACGGCGACATGTTAGCGCTGATCAGATTACGACACAGGATACAATCTTGAAGTTAAAGTACTTTTTACATTTAAATGGTTTTCAAGATCAAGAGACACTCACGCAAACTCTCTTCTGGAAGCCATACTGTATATTTGCAACTGTCATGTTCCTAGCGATAACAACTTTTACAACAATTTACAGCAATTCCACAGAAATCAGTTTTGTAACAAAAAACTGAAGCATTTACACACTTAACTTGCACGCTATACGTAGTCAGCAAGATACTGGGTTAGGTTGGCTACAAGCCCTAACCAGTACATTAAAACCTAAAGCCATTAAACTGAATGCACTATTAACCTTTTGTGCACGAGAGGATGGCACGTCCAGAAAAACCAGATCACCAAACCAGATGACCAAAATTCAAATTATTCAATACGGTATTGATTTTAATAGCATCAGATCGAATGGGAAGCCGCACCAGAAGCACCAATGTCGTTGTAACTCAAATCCAAATCAGTGAATACGTTATATACTTTAATAGCATCAGAGAGGAAAGAAGCACCAGAATTACAAATTGTAACTCAAATCCAAAGTCAATCCAAATCAAAAGTTGACTCTTATAGCATCAGAGAGGGAACCAGTACAAGAATCACCAATATTGTTCCACCGCAAATCCAAATTAGTCAATGCGGTATTGACTTTAATAGCATCAGAGAGGAAACCAGCACCAGAATCACAAATCCCGTTCCAACGCAAATATAAATTAGTCAATACGGTATTGACTTTAATAGCATCAGAGAGGAAACCAGCACCAGTATCACCAATATTGTTCCCACTCAAATGCAAATTAGTCAATACGGTATTGACTTTAATAACATCAGAGAGGAAACCAGCACCAGAAGCACCAATATTGTTCCTACTCAAATCCAAATGAGTCAATGCGGTATTGACTTTAATAGCATCAGAGAGGAGACCAGCACCAGTATCACCAATCCTGTTCTCACCCAAATCTAAATTAGTCAATGCGGTATTCACTTTAATAGCATCAGAGAGGAAACCAGCACCAGGAGCACCAATCCCGTTATACCTCAAATCCAAAGTAGTCAATACGGTATTGACTTTAATAGCATCAGAAAGGAAACCAGCACCGGCATCACCAATCCTGTTCCCACTCAAATCCAAATTAGTCAATACGGTATTGACTTTAATAGCATGAGAGAGGAAACCAGCACCAGAATCACCAATCTCGTTCCTACTTAAATCCAAATAAGTCAACACGGTATTGACTTCAATAGCATGAGAGAGGAAAACAGCACCAGGAGCACCAATCTCGTTCTTACTCAAATCCAAATTAGTCAACACGGTATTGACTTTAATAGCATCAGAGAGGGAAGCAGCACCAGAAGCACCAATCTCGTTATTACTCAAACCCAAACTAGTTAATACGGTATTGACTTTAATAGCACGAGAGAGGAAACCAGCACCAGCGGGATCAATATTGTTCCCACTCAAATCCAAATTAGTCAATACGGTATTGACTTTAATAGCATCAGAGAGGAAACCAGCACCAGAATCACCAATCTCGTTCCTACTTAAATCCAAATAAGTCAACACGGTATTGACTTCAATAGCATGAGAGAGGAAAACAGCACCAGGAGCACCAATCTCGTTCTTACTCAAATCCAAACTAGTTAATACGGTATTGACTTTAATAGCACGAGAGAGGAAACCAGCACCAGCGGGATCAATATTGTTCCCACTCAAATCCAAATTAGTCAATACGGTATTGACTTTAATAGCATCAGAGAGGAAACCAGCACCAGAATCACCAATCTCGTTCCTACTTAAATCCAAATAAGTCAACACGGTATTGACTTCAATAGCATGAGAGAGGAAAACAGCACCAGGAGCACCAATCTCGTTATTACTCAAACCCAAACTAGTTAATACGGTATTGACTTTAATAGCACGAGAGAGGAAACCAGCACCAGCGGGATCAATATTGTTCCCACTCAAATCCAAATTAGTCAATACGGTATTGACTTTAATAGCATCAGAGAGGAGACCAGCACCAGTATCACCAATCTCGTTACTGCTCAAATCCAAATTAGTCAATACAGTATTGACTTTAATAGCATCAGAGAGGGAACCAGCACCAGAATCACCAATCTCGTTACTGCTCAAATCCAAATTAGTCAATACAGTATTGACTTTAATAGCATCAGAGAGGGAACCAGCACCAGAATCACCAATCTCGTTACTGCTCAAATCCAAATTAGTCGAAGTGGTATTTACAGTAAGAGCTTCACAGAGATACTCAAAATTCCGCAACTTATTACCGCGTAAGTCTAAAGCCGTAATGTCAAGGTGGTAACCAAAAGTATGCAACAATTGCGACAGAAGGTTTTTCTTATGGGTTGCGCACTCCTCTATACAGTCAAACGCGAATTCCAGATTCTTAATTAATTCACGTTTGCTTTTTATGTGTGCGGCGATAGTTTTTACAAGACACACTGCGGTTTCTTTGCATCGTGAGACAACAATTCCACTCATGAACAAAAAGACTTGTTTCAGTTCATCTAAGTATCTCTCATCAGTCACTACTGTTTCACAGTCAACTTCTCCGCTGTGAAGCTTTGAAGCGAGATAGAAACCACTAAAGAATTCTTGAAAGCTCTTGTGCATAAATCCGTAACGCACACAACGTCGTCTTCGACTACCTAGACTGACTTGGACTGATAAAAATCCAAACTTAGTTAACAGACTTAAAACAGTCGAACTGCAATCAAATTTGCTTTCATCAATATATAGCTCTCCTTCACACAGAGATTTGAACGCCATATGCCCCAGATGTATCAGCTCTTTCTCGTAAACTTTAATCAGGTCTTCGTTCGTACTTGCCAATTGGTTCTTCTCTTCATATCTTCTCAAAACACAGAGTACCATTTCAATGTACAATTGAGTCCTGCTCGTCGGAAAAGAACCCTGGAAATCCTCGCAAAGAAGACAAAGTAAAGTGGTGTTTAAAGGATTTGCCATCAATTCACGTAAATCTCTAGATCCTGACCAGGGTGAAAGTTGTTTTAGGAGTTTGTGAGCCAAAGGTCTGTTGTTTTTAAAATACTTGAAGATGAAGCTTTCTGCATCTTCCGTAGTGAATCCCACAATTTCCCACAGGATATCACAGAACCGCCTAAATTTCATTCCAACTTCATGTCTAGAAGTGAAAACGATGCGACATTTAGAGAATTCTCTACCTTCAGCAACTTTTAAGTACATGGCCAGTTTACTAGGATCATCTACTTCATCTAAACCATCAAGTACTAACAAAACTTTGGACTGATTTTCACGGATGAATTTGAAAAAGTTTTCTTTGGATTCCTCGTTAATATCTTCGGGGAGAATTTGTTCTTCGATAGCCTCCCAGATGTTAGTCTCCATATCACGGCATCTAAGCAGTAGCAGCAATTGGATTTCTGGAAAAGACGCGTCCCATTCTTCCCGTCTATTTGCCCAGTCATACGCCAGCTTTTGACAGTAAGTTGTCTTTCCCATACCAGGATCTCCTTCAATCAAAACAGTCCGTGGCTTCTTACTTCCTTCATGCGTCTTGAAGATAGCTGTCATGTTGGTGATTTCTTCAGCCAGTGTTCCTCTTGTTTTTTCTTTGTTCAAAAGCCTGAGCCTGGTGAAAATTTCATCCAGATGAAAGCTGAAATCTTCACACCATGGTACTGGCAGCACACTTCCTTCACGGGTTTTGTAGAGCTGGCGGATCCTTTCTATCTCATGCGCTGGATAAGACATGCCTAGAAAAGGAGAAAATGACAATAAATTAGATTAGAAAATACGCTTTTTATTTTAACCAAGCTTGGAAATATAAATTACTTCGGTTTAATATGAGAGGCAAAAATTACAATTTGCAATTATGTTTACCATGCATAAGATATCAGGAATATTTATGATGTCGAGTTGCTTGAACCCTTTTTTGGAACTTGATAAATAAAAGTTTTCGAATTTTATAGGATCATTGTCTTATCGGAATGTTCAGACACTGCGTTTTAACAGCGTGAAAGACCGTGTTCGCTTTCAGCATCACTAAAAAGCTACAGTAAGCGTAACAAACTTTCCTGTTACAATGTAAATTTAAAAGGTATATATCTGAAATTTTCAAAGTCGAGGGAGCCAGAGTAAAAAAGTTCGAATATGCCGTTATTAATACTAAGTCAAAAGAGAATACTATTCTCTTCTTTCAAAACAGTTGCAAATAAGTTGGTACTGATCAAATTGTGTTTAGTCTTGGAAAAATCAAGTTAAACTAAGGCAAAACATTTTAAGCCTTTGACTTCGGTGATTTATTTTACCTCGAAACGGAAATTGGACGCCGCACATAGCTTTATGTAACTGTCCTCCCCAGGGGGATGGAATTGGGCGCTGTTATCTCGAGTAATTGAAGCTCAACACAAAAAAGTCTCTCCTGAACGAGGCAATCATTTCAATGTTTTTTTTTGGGACGTGCGCACATAGGGAAATTTGTTAAAGTTTTCTTTCAGTTCTGCATGTTCTTTTTGGCTTATTCTCTTTAGCCGTTTTGCTGATATGTACCTTTTTTCTGCTCGTCGGAAAAGTGTCCGTTCTCACAAAGTGATTATTTTACGGAATGGCGTCTAGGATTAGAAAGGCTCCATTTGTCTCCGATTTTCAGGGGATAAATTCCAAGGTTGGCTGCCTGTATGTCTTTGTTTTTTTTGTTGCACTTTCAAATATTCAATAAAAAGGCATTTATGGAATAAGAAGAAGTTGCACTGTATCAGCAAAACGGAATACTGACAAGAGGCGGTACTGACATGATTATTCCATGTCTAAGTATTGTTACAACTCAGAACTCACCCTCATCTCCAGAAGATTCCGTCGCACTATCCAGCTCATTCATTTTGTCCTTGATGCGGTCCTCGATCTTTTTCCACTGCATCAGGAGCTCCTTGTAGTGTTCCTCGCTGATAGGGTCCGTTTTCTGATGCATGATTTTGTCCATGGCATCACCATATCGAGC
Source organism: Orbicella faveolata (assembly GCF_042242905.1). Taxonomy (NCBI): domain Eukaryota; kingdom Metazoa; phylum Cnidaria; class Anthozoa; order Scleractinia; family Merulinidae; genus Orbicella; species Orbicella faveolata. The sequence goes on along the minus strand of NW_028301558.1, from coordinate 12,111,659 downwards.
TCCTCCTAATCTCACCACCGTTTCCCGGATGTCTTCGCAGTAGTTAACAAATACTGCATCACTAACACGGGATTTGTCTGCATGGCCAAGCAAAGTATTCATAAAATACCTCACACGGGCTATGTCAGCCTCGTAACTGGCGTCTTCTGCATGAGGAGGTGCGTCCCAGCCAGCAGTTGGCGGAGTCAACTCACAAACTGTCCTCAACAGAACCATAAGAAGTGTAGGGTCGAAGTGTTCGGATGACACCGAGGAAGCACGATCAGGATACAGTTGACCCCATTGCTTTGAAGTGAGGATTCTTTGCTCTCGAAGTAACCGCAGTGTCTGATGATTTTGATAGTCTTTCAAATGTTTCCGAAGATTTTGTGGTGGAATGATTCTGTCAAATGTTTCTCTCAGGACTCCTGAACCCACAGTGACCAGAATCTGACACAGCTGAGCATAATTGGATTTCTCTGTCGTGAAGGTTAATTTGGGAGTAGTGCCTACAACAGTTCACATAAAAACACTTTATCAGTCACCTCTTACAATCTACTTCCCTAGGATGTTGTTTATGTTTTGTTATCATGGTCCTAAAAGCCAGGCAATTTCGGGCTCAACAATACAATCAAAACTGTATATAACGGTCCTGTATTAAGCCAGCCACCCATTATTAAGCGGCCAGTTTTCAAATTCCCGATTTTTCGCTCATACAAACACTCTATTTGTTACCTGTATTAGGCGGCCACCTCTATTAAGCGGCCGCGGCTACCCTGTGGTAGTCCTATGTTTGTCTTTCATTGTTATTTTTACCTGTATTAAGCGGCCACCCTTGACCGGAAACTAAGCCACATGTCAGTTTATGCGGTATTTTATTGTTTAAAATGCGATCCATCCCCACTATAAAGAAATAGCATTTACAAAGCTACTGTAGCTGATAATCGGCCGTTTAGTATCGTTAACGCTTTCCAGATGTCCGCAATGTGCTGAAGAACAGTACCATATCGTTAGACCACGCCCAGTGAGTATTTTTAGTGATCCCGTATTAAGCGGCCAGTTCCTCAAGTCCCGAGGGTGGCCGTTATATACAGCTTCGACTGTTATTGAGAGTCATTCGTTAATTACGTTAAAATAAAGAGCACATGCTTTTTATGTTGGTTTCACTCGCTCATCAAATCCTTACAACTTACCTTGTCTGGGTCGAAGGCTGACATAGTGTTTCTCATGGATATGTCCCAAAACAAGCGGGCTGGTGTTGTCAACAGCACGATCTGGATTGATGATTATATCACAGTCGAGACTGCTAATTACACGAATAGGAATTTTGTAGCAGTTTGCTGCGGCACGGAGAACCAAGTGATCGCCCCATGTGCCATCTTTTTCCATGCTTCTCAAGTAATCAGCCCAAGATGGGTATCCGTGGAGAAAGTTGAACAGATCTGTTCCATCGCTCTTTGAGAGAGAAAGAAACTTTTAAGTTAATTGAATAAGCTTAAAGTAGCTGACACAATATGTCCATCGTCCTAGACATAATTAATACAAGGAAATGGTTAGGAAAGCTGGCAAAGTTCTTTGTTGTATGTTTTTGTTTGCTCTTTTGAATGTTGACCCTGCACAAAACCTGGCAAAATACAAAAGGTGGCGCATGGATATATGTGAGCTCATAAAACTAACAAAAAAGAAGCACTGTGATTATGTAATTCATGCATAATCTATGAGCATAAAACAAACGATGTGCAGGGTCACGGACCTTCCAACATAAATCTTAGCCCGATTGTTTGCTTTTTTGATGTTTATCGGCCTTCCTAACCATTTCCTTTTATTAACTATGTCCTTGCCTATACCAAAATAAACGTTCTCAACAATAATTCACCTTTTTACAGTGAGTGATTAGTCAAAGCCTAATTCGGTTATCGATAGATTTTATGAAATAAAGTTGATAGATAGTTTTCTTAATAAAGTAACATCCCTCGATTGAGCCAGGGACACAAAGTTCCTACTAATACCAAAGCATCTACTGGTTATTTGGCCCATGTACTTGAGGAAAGACTATGGAACTTAAATTTCATCATCAGTTACTCGAAGAGATTTCAGAGCCCAGTTTTCCCAGTCTTGTACAAAGCACACCTTCATTCACATCAGAAGCCACCTGTGGACCATTGACTTACCAGTTTGGGGGAGTTCCTGAGGCATTCCACTAACTTTTTCCGCAGTTCTGTTTCCGAAATTTGCATTCCTTTCACGCTTTGAAGTTGCTCTGACAGCGCATAGAACATACAGTTTCCCGATCCTGGGTTGTCACAAATGCTGAATCCCTTGTCTGAAGCAATCTTTTGCAGATCTTCTGACAGGCCAATTTTCTTGTGGAACTTATTTGGATCGCACTTCATTTGTTGCAGATCACGAATAATGTTCATAGCTGGAAGCCAACAAAATTCTTTCAGTTATAACTAATTCTAATTGGGTAGCTAAGCAATCGATCATGCAATTCACTAGTTTACATAATTTTCATTTCTACACTCATGCTCAAAAATCAAACTTAAAGTAAAAATCGGAAATTATACGAAACTGCAGCAAAATTTAAATGACCTTAAGACTGCTCAAGCTTAAAGCCATAATTGATGGGATATTGATGTGCTCTTCACCTTTCCCTTTCCTGATCAGAACTGTTAATTTGCCCCAAATGTATCATGAGGGTAGGCCACAAATGTACTAAAAATTACAATTGTAATAACTGTACGACGACCACAAACGTAATCAGGTGATAAGAGACAGGCACAAAATTATCACACTGGTGACATGAACGGTCTTCGTAGGAACAAATAAATAACAAAGTTTGAAAACTTAGCGATGCTCATTACATGTATTCCTTCTGTTACTCACGAATTGTTCTTAGCTAATTTTCATCATTTAATGACTATCAGGAAGTAAGCTTGATATAAGAGGCTAAGTTAAGCAGAATATGAATTTGATTTTTTAGTTTCGGTTCAGAGCCGCAGGTACCTGTCTGTTCTCCACTCATCATCTGAGTACCCTGGGTAGCAGATGAACCAGACAATCCCTCTTCTCCCCGAGTTGACTTCCCACGATCTGCAGAACAGGAGAAAATATGCGCAGTTATCCTATATTGTTTATTCACGTAGAACAGAAAGTATTCATAAATCCAACGACAATTTGTACTACCTTGTATAAACGTTTCTGTTATTTCTTCGGTAAGGATAAGGTTTACCTATCCCACCCCTCAAACTGCACTCGATACGTTACACATATTTACGAAAAAACCCTGATAAAATTTCCAAGATTTCACTCAAAAAAATCTCACTTTTAAACTGATAAATCAACATAACTTTGTCAAGACCTATTGATTAGATATAAATACAAAGATACAAAGGTCTGCTGCAAAGTTACCACCAAAATACATACCCTGATTAACGATGTTTACCATCTTCTCAACAAGACCTTGACTTTGTTTGGCCCAGCTGTATTTCATCTTATAGGAAGAACGTAACAGTTCAGCCGCCTGAAGTCTTGTCTCTCTGTCTTTTTTCCATACTTCCTTGATGGCTTCAGCCCATACCAGATGATCCTCAGAATCAATCACACATACTGAACCAAACGATACTTTACGTAGGGCTTCTCCAAATCCTGAGTTCTTGCTGACAAGTACAGGGAGACCGGCTGATAATGCCTCTAGACCTGTCAAGCCAAATCCCTCTGTTCTGGAAGGCATCAGTACGAGATCTACTTCGCAGAACAATCGTTTCAAGTCCTCTCTGCTTTGCAGGAAGCTTCTCACTGTCAGGCGGTGAGCAGGAAGACCACACTCAAGCAGACGCTTTGCTATGTCCTCGTGCTTTCCTTCAGGGGCACCAACGAAAACAAGATGAGCATCACTCAACTCAGCGACGGCTTTGCCAGCAACATCAAAACCTTTTAACTGAAAATCTTCAGCATCTCCGCGGCCAAACACTAAAATGCCGCATCGTTCTCTCTCTTCAGCAGCATGTTCAACATTCACAAATTCATCAAAGACACCAGGGGTAATGTTTAGAATGGTTTCATCTTTCTTACACCAGCGAAGATATCTGCGAAAGGCCTCGCACAACTTCGGCCCAACTCCTACAACGAAGTCAGCCTTTTCGCAAAGTTCCACTTCTACTTTGTGTTTCTTCTCGCCCGTGGAAATCGGATTTTGGTAGGACTTAAACATCCCTAGTTCCTCTGGGTCTGTGTGGACAACTTGAATCCACTTACATTTGTGAGATTCCCTTATTATTTGTGCTTGGTGACCAAGCTTCACGCCATGACCAACGATGACATCAATTTGCAAATGATCTGGCGGAAAGCTAAGCCATTCTAGTTCCTCAAAACCAGGCCGTCGTGTTGCCTCGACAATTCCAATGTGGTGTCGAAGGGCCGTTCTCTTGTCTTCTTCGCTGCATTGTGGAACAAAGAAAGAGATTTCTACCTCAGGACATTTAGCCAACTCTATGGCTAATTCTCTGCTTATGGTGGAGAGTCCACCTTTAGTTGATCTCCATTCTGATGCTAGTATTGTTACATGTAATTTGCCAGGGGATGGACGTAGCTCGCCATGCTCTCGAGATTTCTGTGAAGGTGAAGTCATTGCCACATTCCGGGAGATCAGACTCCTGCGAGAAAAAAAAGCAGACTTGTAAAAGCCATACAAGTGTCTACATGTTAAAAACATTGCCCATTTTAGCCTTTGCATCTGATTGCTTCAGCCATATGGCGTTAAGCTTCTGTTGTTTGTTAAAGGAGGAGTGAAAATTGATTGACAGCAGGAGCCATAATCGGGGACGGAGACCGTAAGCGCGCGCCATTTCTAGTATTGGGGCTGTCCCTATGATATGGGACAATTTTTCTATTTTTAGAACAAATTGCGCCATCCCGTGCGGCACACGCGCGTACATGCTGCGAGGATTTTTGCGGATGTAGCACGGGGAAATGGCGTCCAATATTCCCGAAATGTTTGATGCTTTTGGCCCACAACTCAAAACTTTCATGTCTGTTGGAATTTTGCTTCAGTGTTTTCGTCGTAAGCTGCTCCAGTTTGAGTGAAGGAAGACAGTGTCAAATTTAGTTATGTGCCGCTTTACATCACTGACCAAGTTGTGTTACGCAGCTTCTTTTACAAGGGCTCCACATTACTCCACTCTAAGTTTCACATATGTTGAAGATTAACAGCTTTTCCAAAACACAGCAAAAAACTAGTTGGATATATTTGGATATAGCAGCGTTTCAGGACTTCAAAGTTTCCCTCCTCTTGCCACACGCTTCCGAGGATTTCACCAGAGTCTATCTCGACCGAACAGTAAACAAAAAATAATTGCAAGTTTGAAATTCGCCTGAATCGTAAGCTACGCTTCATGTTTTATCAAGGCCCAATAAGTGACAATAAAGTTTATGTCTGTAGATACTGCTTAGTTTTGTTTGTGTAAAAATCCAATAAATTGACTGTTGTCGATAAATAAGAGCGCCCGCCGATGCGTGGTTTGTACAGTCAGTAAAACATGACAAATTGGACTTCCCCACTTTCGAGTGAAAACGTACATCGAACTCATGTATCTCTAGTTTTTAGATAAGTTTAAGGTTGATAAATGTTTGAGAACATATTAAAAGCTTAGCTGAAAATATGTGAATACAGCAGAAATAATCAGCAAAGTTGCCATGACGCTTTCTTTAATCAACTCGAATAACGATTTCGATTTTGTTGGTTGAGTTATCAAAACTTCCTGTCTATTTTATTTTCGTAGTATAAAATTTCACTATGTTAAAGAAACACTCATGATGTTAGTAGCCTTTTGGCGTTGGTGAAAATTGTTGCAGCATCTCGGCACAAAAGACAGCGAAAGAAATCTTTGTCCAGATTTGTTGACGATAATTGAAAACACCGACTCGGACTTAAATGGACGCGCTGCACTACGCAAATGAGCTACCTGTACGCGTCAGACTTTCCTTTCAAGAACTTTTGCAAACTCGCCAAACAAACAGAAACAATAAGAAACTATCAAAACAGGGTTTGGTTACGATTAAGCATTGTTTGGGAAACTCACAAATTAACTCGATACCAGACTAAAGACTTTTCTGACATAACTTTTCTTTATAAAACAAGTACAAAAGCTTACACGTACAACTAGCGCGAGCATTCATTCACAGCGCGAAATCGAAGTCATGTTTTCGACCCTGAAAAACTCACCTTTTCCATTAGCTCAGAGCATAAAACTACATATAAGAGCCCTGGTTCTTATTCCCTGCCTTAGTCCCTGTCATCACTTTGAAAAAATCTGCAAGAGAATCTCGCAACTCTCACCATTTGATCACGCAACGCGACAACATCCACGCGAGAGCCCCCGACATGTGCGTGGATCCGCACGGATATATGAGGTCAGGATGGCGCAAGTTGTTCTAAAAATAGAAAATTGTCCCATATCATAGTTGCGCGCGGATCCCAAGACTTACGGTCTCCGTCCCCGATTGCGGCTCCTGTCGACAGCTGTTCAGATTATGCTGCAGCCTTCAAGTCATAAAACAGGCGAAACAATTTCAAAAAAGAGAACAAAACGAACTCTGACACGAGACGGATCAAGAATGAATGGGAGGAAATCTTGGAAGTGTCCAATCAGCGTGGGTTGCGGGTCGCGGGTAAAAAGCGCGAGTCGCGGGTAAGCAGTGCGGGCGCGGGTCTACAGCGTGGGTCGCGAGTAAACAGCGTGGGTCACGCAAAAAGTAATCATAAGCAAAAACCTTAAATAAACGTTTTGATAGGCCAATGAAAGATGATCTTTAGTAGACCTATCTTCAATACCATTAATAAACACCTGTTCCTTTGACTGACTCTCGTGACCCATGCTATGTTTATAAATTAAATGACCGGCGTGGTAATCCTGATAAACCGTCATTTGCTTTTAAGACCAGTAAGTTTAAAAGCAAAATTCGCACTTAGCATGGACAGAACTGAAGACCAGATCTTGAGTCAAGAATTTTGTTTTTTCGACGGGAAGGTAAACAGGTGCAAAGGTTTGGTTTCACTGACTGCTAGCGTCAATCATTCTCTAATCAGAAGACTTGTACCTCTCGCCACAATGGAATGTAAAAGTGAAGACTGTTGCTCAGTCGAGCTTTTTTAGAACAACTTTTACGAAGTTCTATGGAAAGAAAGTCGAAATAAGAAGTATTTCTTAACTTTAATCTTCGTGACTGGGTTACCGACATGGCGGGGCCAAATACGGAGGGTTTGCGACGGTCATTTGATCCTCATGCCCCGGAAAGAGTCAAGACTTGCGAATGTTATTTTCTAGGATTACCGGAACCGACAGGCTCGAAAGTTAAGAAAAGAAGACAGAAGACGTTTTAAAGAACTGTGCAATCGTCAACAACGCCAAGGAAGACTTAGAGAATTTCAATGAAGAGGACAACGATCGAAAATATTTACACAGGTGGGTCAAATCGTATCGTTACTAAGTACTCCGAAAATGACTCAAGCGGAAACCATTCACGCCAACTGGGTGAAAAGAGACCGTATGAACATGTTCCTTTTCTATGCAGCTCGTGCTGATGCCCGAGACAACGTCAGCTGGAAGTAGAATATAAGGCATTTCAAAATGGCAACAGCACGGGAGGCAATGGTCCCTCCCTCGCAAAGACAAGACGAAGCGAAAAGAAGTCGACTAAAAAGGGCGAAAGGCCTCGGATAGAAGATCTAAGGGACAAGGATAGGGCCGGTGACTTAAACCCGATGGCTAGTCCTAACCCGTACGATCGGCACAACGCAAGTGTCGAGTCTAGGAGGTCTGACGAGGGAAGAGGTGGTCGTTACAGGTCGATACGAAGCAGACCATTTTTACAAAGACTTCAAAAGGCAAAGCAAGAGAACGAGACAATCAAAGCTAATTCAAGTTCTTCGCAGTCGTCTCTCGAAGAGACTTTTATTGTAGTTAATTCTAAGAGTGAAAGTTCAGGTTACAAAGTTCAAATTGGAAATAATCCCTCGCGCGAATGTGACCATTTTTCAAAAACTTCGGGCAAAGAACTATGTAAACATATCATGTGGACAATGCTAAATATTACAGAGTGCCGGAGAACAGTTATCTTCTACAGCAGTTCTCCTTGACCGACAGCGAAGTTTTGTTAGTGTTGGATAACACACCAACGGTTATCCCGGAGCAGCTCCTTTATAGAAAAATACAACCCCGCCCAGATCCAGGAAAACAATAGTAGAAGATCTCTTGAGAAATGACGCGCGCAAGAAACCAGCATGTACAGATTTGGACTTTAGGTGAAAAAAAGAAAAGAAAAGAGGAACTGTGCCAAGATGTCGAGTCTGTAGAAATTTGCAAAATGAGGGAGAGTTAACAGTTACTGTTAAAGGGTTGTACGTTCCGTACCGTCAATATTTTGTAACGGAAACTATGTTTTATTTTTGCCCGAGCATGACTTGTGTCAACAGCATACCCTCTTGGACTAATTTGCAACCCCTCCCCCCCCCCCCCCCCCGTAGTATTGTGGCTGACAAATTGTCAGAAAATGAATCCACGATAAATACGTTAAAAGAGGATGGCTTACCAATAGAGTAGCCTCTTAACTCAAAACTTCGTTGGAATTTACCAAGTTAGCTTTATTAGTTCTGTTTGTAAAACGTTAATCGGGCAAACACCAACCCCGTAAACGAATCCACGACATTTCCATTTCGTTGGGTTGGCTTGTTTTCAAAGAAGCTTTCTTAAAAGGTTCCTTAATTTTCTTTCAACGTTAACGTTAAACACGACGCGTGACTGTATTTCATAACTGAAAGGAAGGTCTTCTAAACCAAGGAAATTAGTGCTAGATTTCCGGGCTAATTATTTTGCACATCATTGGGTAATTTAGTAATAAATACTTTGATCTATTGCCACTCACTTTAGTCTGATGAATAGTTCAGCCGATGGGACATCCTGGGAACGCTTGACCTTCGTAGCAGTAATTTTTGGTTTACGAGAGAGCGTAAAGGGCTTTGGAAAGAAAACACATCTACGTACGCTAGGGTACGCTTAATTTTAACCGTTTTTACACCAGACCGCGAGTTACCAGCATGACCCGCAAACTGTCCTATTAGTGCTCAAACGGGGCTATTGATAACCAATCAAGTACGAGAATTTTGTTACAGTTTTCATTACACGGGAAATATCGAGAAAATCCGGTTCACGGATACGGCTTTCTTTCAAATACGAGTTGAACCAGCAAGGCGATGTCTTACTCAAAACATTCATTTCTAGTTTGTCAATATTATAAAAGCGTAGGAAGGCCGTGTTCAAGTTAAGATTAACTACCATTTGCTCAGACATAAAGTACTAACACACACAAAACGAATTTTACTACGACAATGTATTTAACTCACGACATCTTACTGCCTGGGACACTGTCTTAGTTAACCCGCACCAATTTACCCGCGGTCCGAGCTGTTCACCCGCGACCCGCGCTGATTGGACACTCCCCGAAATCTTACATAGAACAATATGAAATCAAGCGTAAGTTGCACGGTTATTATAAGTTTCGTGAAAACATATCAGTCAGGGCCCCTGCTCATACCAGCCTAGCACTCGATGGGCTGCCCTGTCTCTATAAAGCTGACTTTACTCTATCTATTCTTTTGAAGAAATCGTATACCATTTGTCAATACTTTTTATTTGTTGATCAAGTTTAGTCTGTCCCACGCGCCGAGTTAATATTTTGCTAAGCTTGCGATCTCGACGAACTCAAGACAGAATAGAGGGTCTGAGGACAGACTAGGTCAGTTACATAAAATATTCAATGATTTTACAGCTTTGATCAAGTCAAACTTTATATTTAAAACATTTTTATTATTATTATAACATTTCTGCTCTTTGGTTTGAGTCTAGTCGGATGCGACAAAAGCAAAAACATATTTATATAAAAACAATACACGTTTTCAAACGCTCGGCAAATACCGAGTTCAGGAAGAATTGATTAGATCTGTAGTTGTTAGCAAGTATCCCAAAAGAAGCGATACTTTTAATTATAAGGTAACAAACGTCCAAAAGTGGTGTAAATTGACATGTTATGAAAAACAACGGGAATATAAGCAACAGACACATCAAGCTGAACCAAAGTGATACGATATTCATTTTAAAAGACCCAGTGACCTTAAAAATTCACTTTGGTTGGTGTCAAATAAGTTATTTTTAAGCAGATTTACACCCCTCTTTTCTCAATATATTAAGAATATTTTTATTTCATTAAGATGGATCAGCCCACACGTTTTCGCAGCCCGCCATAAGTACATATTACCAAGGTAGTAGTATTTGCAACTTTCCGGTAATCCGTGTCATAGACTAAACTCATTCCTTCTTCATTTTGCGCCTTTATTCTCCCTGTGAATGTCGGCTGAACTCATTCTAACCTGTGTGACTAGCTGGTTTTAGAAATTGAAATTTAATGGTTATCCATCACAATTAAGAGCCAATTAAAAACTTACGCATAATGCACATTTTCTGAAAATAAGTGAACCATTGTGACTCACAGAAATAACTTGTAACATGTAATGACGCGTGCTAAATATCTTACCCTTTATCAACAAGGGCCGCATCAGGCCAAATCGTACTGCATTCGTCAAAATAAGGCAAATGTAATACGTTATTTACGTTACAGTAGCATTATACTCGGTTTTGTAATTTGATATTGGATGAGAGATGGTCCAAAAAGAAATAATATAAATAGCCTGCGTAGCTTGGCGGTTTAAGCAATTATTTAAGCAATTTGAGCGCGAGCGCACAAAGCGGCGACGCCGCGAGAAATTGATTGCCTAGATTACCCGCATTTTTTATTGCCGCCCCCTGTTTCATAATTTGACAACCCGATGACAGGTTTAGTGAATCGTATTAACATAGCCTGCGAACAGGCTCCAACCTCGTTCCCAGGGTCTCTCATCTTATCGCCCCCTGGAGCGCTCGCTTTAAGGGGCGGTAAGATGAGAGACCCTGGGAACGAGGTTGAACATAACTGCAACGGTACAGATTACAACGCAGATCTTTGGCGGTTATCTCTGCAGGTGGTTTCTCAGTTGTATCTCTCCCAGGCTCCTCGCGGCTTCACCGCCTCTTTGGCGCTCGTTAACGCGGCTTCGTCGCTTTCTTAGCGCCCTAAAATAGCCAAGCTACGCACGCTATAATATTATAAATTGTTTGGGGTTATTAGGTCTCGCCTCCGCTTTGCAACTGCGCAATAGCGTGACAGAAGGGCCTCTTGTTTTGTTTTGTTTTTTTAACGGTCTAGCAGACAGATTGGATTAGAAGAGTCACGCTATATTAACGGCTATGGAATAAATTACCATCGTGATCGTTTGCTCTGACGGCTTTACATAAAGCAGAATGAAATTGATCTATTTAGCCGGTTTCACTTTAAATACCTTTAAAGAACTTTGATATAGCTTCGTCTTCTCAAGTTTCTATGTCATGAATTTTGTTTCATTTGGAATGTGTTAAACAAAACAAAGTCTGATTGTTTATACAAAATATCATTTACATGACATTGCGATCATATTTTCACGACTCCAAGCAGTTCACCACCTTAATTAACTTGTGAAAACCTTAAATCACTTTTTTCTTGCGATTCATCTGTTAAGAACAGAATAATCACAAGTTTGAATAAGTATTATTGTCGCAGAATTACTGCAGTACTTTCCACCCGAACAATACGCTTCTTGCAGCTTGAAATATCAGACGCATTCCGCCACGCTCAAAAAAACTCCTGATTAAAAGCTCTTACAACGATGAAGTCATGTCACTGACATAAGAAATAAATCAGCGGCTGAAGAATGAATCGCAAAAAGGTTTCTTTACCGGTCAAACATGCTAATTATAGATTCTACCGATTTCGATGAGTAACAGACGTATAAATGATCAATGATCAGTCTAAACGGGTATCAGAATTGATAAACAAACTGTAGCGAGTTTCCCATGTACCTGGTCAGTCTGATCGTGACAACTGAATATTGAAGACGTTAGATGCAATATCCATAACTATCAGAGACTGTTTCAAAATTGAGCTTCACTCAAAAGAATGTATTTCAACTCAGCATTTGACAGCTATCTTTAGATGGGTCAGAATCGATCTGGCTTCCTTCGCTCGTCCTTAAGAGTTTAGTTTACAGCGGCAGTCAAACATAACCGCTGTAATACACACGGAATACTGGCTAGTATAGAGAACTCAAGCTTTCCGCATTGAGCGGGAGACTCGATCAGACAAACGAGTACAGCATTGCTTTGCTGTTTTCAGTGAAACGTCGTCAAGTTAAGAGATCCCCTGGGCGAGGAAACCGAACAGTGTAGTATTGTCACTGATGTATTAAAAAGCTATAAGTAAATATTACATATCCGGGTTACAGATTTACAACAAACCTGCATTCACGGAGACCCAAGGAAGAGAAGACAGCAAGTTGAAAGCGGCAAGCACCACACAGTCAAGTTGGTTCAAAGTCTTCAAACTGAAAGAGGAAACTAGAAGGGCGGATGACGTCATCTCAAGATTTCTGTCTTCTTGGCAACAAGAGTTGTCACGCAACGTTTCCCTAGCTATTCGGCCATCGCCACCTCATCACAAAATTAGAAACACTGTGTAACGCTAAGAGCCCAAAATTTAGTCCTCTCTTCTCTCGACTGATGTATATAAACATTTTTCTTTTATTAAGATGGATTGGTCCACACGTTTTAGCTATCCAAAAGTAGCTCGCCTTCCTCCCTACTCTTCAAAAGTTCTTACCTTCCGAAAGTAGAGTTTACACCCGACATACCATCTTTAGATATGCTATGTAACCTGGCCCGCGTCAGAAATGTAAGCAAAACTGACTCCTTTACGGTTGGCAGAAAATTTTTTTGGGACCACTTTTCGACCGAGCTTTGTAACCGTCCACAAATGTGACGGTCGAGACCTGGGTTCCACTTCACTAAAAATGGCAGCGGGTTCAACTCTCAACGGCGCGGTGAAATATGTTTATCCAGATCGACATTTTGTAGGGGGAAAGTGAACGAATAAGCTTCACAATGGCAAGAAAACATGTGTTCCGAAGCAACAAATGTTACAGTTGTTCTAGAAACTTGAAGAAGATACTGATGTGGTCAGGAAAAAATGGTCCCAAAACATGTTGACAAAAGAGCGAGCGATATTTTGGGACCACTTTGGAGTGAAATTTGATAAATGTTTTATTCTCAGTTTAATAGCAAATAGCTATAAGTTAAATGAGAACAGTTTCCACTACCATTCCTCAAAACCCCAACAAAATAGCAACTGACGAGATTCACTGAAAGAATCGAAACTAATGAAGACGGGTTACTTTCTAAAGCCGCATCATTGTATACAGAAGACTCTGCTGCTTATCCTGACGACCGTCGCTGCTGAATTCCTAGCGCTCAAATCCAACGGTCAACGGACAAACCAAAAGAGCGCCAGGACGAGCAACCACCCAAATCGCCTAATAAGTACCGCCGTGACATTCCGCGTGGCAGTTACGAGCACCAAAAAGTCCGAAGAGTCCATCTCTTACCTAGCTGAAAGCACACTCTGATAAGGGAACTTGCCCAAAAACTTTACGTTACGACGAAAGGGCGAATATTTCGCCCAATGAAGAATCCAAACAAGACATTGCCTTAGTCAGAAAGAACGCTCAGCAGAAATATTTAGGCGTTCTCATTAAATTTCACCACAGGTGAGTAGAGCAGAATAAAACAAACTCCACAGGATTAAACAGCTAGAACAGTGTAAGAGCAATGATGAAAAGCTAACTATGATTGTATGAATAAGGCACATTACACGGTCCTTGAACCGAGAGTCAATGTAAACAAACATGAAGAAAGAACTGAAAACATCCAGAAAATTCACGGCTGAAATTTCAGATACAGAAATAACTTTCCTGGATACATGCGTATATGAGGGCGAAAGATTCAAGAAGGAATCCACTCTCGACGCGCGCACGCACTTCAAACCGACAGAAACTTTCCGATACACACACTTCACCTCCTGCCACCCTCCAGGCGTCAGGAAAGGCTTTATATATCAAAGGCGAAGCCTTAAGACTTCTAAGAACCAACTCTTCAAAAGTTACATTTGAAGAAAACAATACACAATTCAAACGCTGATTACGCGACAGAGGTTATCCAGATAACCTTTTATAAAGCACTCTCTCAGAAATTAAATTTAGCGAAAGAATGTCGGCTCTACAAAATAAACAAAAAACGTGCAAAAGAATTTTGCCGTTTGTTGCAGAATATCGCCCATCTGTGCCTAATCTTAAAAACATTTTTATGAGTAAATGGCTTTTAATACAAAATCAGCCTCTGCTAAGGGAGATCTATAACGACCCTCCCTTTCATACAGAAAAGGGAGATCTTTGAAAAACGTACTCGTTAGAGCAAAGTTTTGAAGGTCAAAGTTTTACTATCTTGACCAATACGAGTCGTGTTTGGCCTGTCATCCATTTTTATCACCAAAGTGGTCCCAAAATATCGCTCGCTCTTTTTGTCAACATGCTTTGGGACCATTTTTTCGTGACAACATCAGTATCTTCTTCAAGTTTCTAGAACTGTAACATCTGTTGCTTCGGAACACATGTTTTCTTGCCATTGTGAAGCTTATTCGTTCGCTTTCCCCCTACAAGATGTCGATTTGGATAAACATATTTCACCGCGCCATTCAGAGTTGAGCCCGCCGCCATTTTTAGTGAAGTGGAACCCAGGTCTCGACGGCCACATTTGTGGACGGTTACAAAGCTCGGTCGAAAAGTGGTCCCAAAAAATTTTTCTGTGAGCGCTATGCAGACTGACTGGAGCACTATTTAGGCTACAGGTGTCTGTAAGGGTTAATCCTTACAATTACTGATGAAAGATAACCACTGTCACGTCAGTGATATTTAGCCTAACATGGGCGCTATTTAGGCTGACTGGAGAACCCTTACAATTACTGGAAGCTAACCGCTGTCTCTTCAGTGGTATTTGGCCTGACATGAGGGCTATTTAGGCTGACTGGAGCACTATTTAGGCTACGTGTGTCTCAGTCTCTAATGGCCGTTAAACCCTCCAATTACTGACATTTAACCACTGTTTAGTCAGTGACATTTAGCCTGACATGAGCACTATTTAGGCTGACCGGAGGCTTACTATTTAGAATAACCACAGTGCTATGTCGTCATTTCACCGGTTTGTGGTTTCAAAATGCCTCAGTGGAACCCTCACTTGAAAACGACACTTGACAATTTTTCATGACTTGCGTCTAGCACAAGTGATGTTGTATCCTCACCATAAAGACAAATTCCGCCCACTGTAAAATAATAGCATAGGTTCCTAGCTGCACTTCACCAAAGCTCCCTTTCAAAAAAAAAAAGAACATCAATGATAAATACATTCCAATAATTTCTACCACTAACACTTTGTCAAAACTATTATTTAACAGATTTTCAACATTCTTGAGAAAGCCCTTGGAGCTGTCCCCCTGCCTTACAGTTACAATGTATCAGTTAGGCCCTTTGGTAGCTACTACTTCAAGGCTGTGACCCCAGGGGTTACTCTGTAAATCTTTGGGTGGGTGGGGGGGGGGGGGTGATACTGGAACACTTAAACCCTTATAGTTCGTATAGCGTGATCGTCCGGGTGAGGGTAGTTCTGAAAAGAACTGTTGTTGGTGACTGACGTTTCGACAACCTGAGCGGAAGTCATCTTCAGAGTCAAGTGAATAGTGTGTGTCAGTCGATGATGTTATAAGTCTGGTCCGTTGAACGTTATTGGTCAGTTTAGCCATGATGGTATTGGCTGAAAGACTCGTGCAAAGTTTGTCATCATTCATTGGTGGGTTTCGGTTCGTCTATTGTTAGTCAAATTGGTCGGTTTTTGGTCCATGTATTGTTAAGTCGGTCTGTTAGAAGTCCGTTTGTCGGTTTCGTTTCCGTCGTGGATAAGTCGTTTGTAAGGCGTCGGTAGTTGTTGACATCTGTTAAGAGGCGTTTGTTCTAAGTTGGTGTACCAGCTTTCCAGAGTCAATCATTGAAAATAGTTTGTACTGTAGGTTAAGCACTGAGCAGAGTCCCAGTCAATGTTGTGGTTTGTCAGTTGATGATGTACAGCAATGTGATTGTTGGCATCACCATTTCTCGTGGCTCGTTTGTGTTCAGTCAGTCTCGTGTTAAGGTTTCTGCCAGTCTCACCAATGTAGGAAGCCTGGCAGTCGGAGCATTTGATCTTGTAAACTGCTCCCTGTCTGTTGTTAGGTTCGTCCCTGTCTTTCACGTTGGTCAGTAAGTGTCGTGACGTAGTTGTAGGTTTGTGGGTTACACGGATGTTGTAGGACTGTAGGATCCGTGAGATGGTCTCACAAGTGCCCTTAATGTAAGGTATAGTCACTGTAGTAACAGGTGTTGGGTTCCTGTTTGTAGCGTCAGCTTCAGCAGGTCGGAAAATGTTTCGTCTAATAAAGTCAGCGTTGTAGTTGTTTTTGTGAAAAACACGTTCAAGGTATCTGTTTTCGTCACGTAAGCTGTCCGGTGTGTCGCAAACTAGTTGCGCTCTTCTCGTCAAAGTCTTTATAGTCGTGGTTTTGTGTGAAGTCGGGTTATAGGATGATTCGTCAAGTAATCTGTCGGTATGCGTCGGTTTTCTGTACACTGTCGTTCGCAGTTCGTTGTTGTCACGGCTTACCAAACAGTCTAGAAAAGGAAGTTCTCCATTTTCTTCGATCTCTTTAGTAAACTGGATGTCGGCGTTCTGTTCGTTTAGGTGGTCGTCAAAATCGTCAATTTCGTCTTTGTGAACGGCGGTAAAGGTGTCGTCAACGTAGAAACATACCCTTCGCAACGGCACGTACCCATGTGGCCTACACACTGGAGTATCCCCCCTGGGGGGGGGGGGGGGCTTTTACACCTTATCTCAAGATTAGAAAATACCTAATGTAGGATTTTTTGTACACTTGACTATGACAGTTAACATTAAAAAATGTGTTCTATTCCTAAGAGATGTGTGAATTTGATAACCTCCTCTAGAACCATTTAACAAGACTACCACTTAGTAGTTTTTGTAAGATTGAGGAACAGACAGGTACTGCCACCTCCTGGGATACAACATTGTCCTACAGTAGCTAAGGTTCAACTATACCTGCTAAAAATGTTCCAATTTCAAAACTCCACCACTCTATACAAATCATTACCATACCCGACGCACCAAGCTTAATAAACTGTCCCCAGTCTAACAGACTTTCGGTGGTCCAGCCTGTAATGCATTGAGCAATGTTCTGTTACATGAAAAGATGAAGTCTATATTCCAGAAGTGGCGTGTGAGGGCGGTGCATGCTTATCTCTGCAATTTCCCTGATATGAAGTGACCAGGAGTATTTCTATACCTCAGTGGAATGCTAGTCCATCGCAGGGTTACCTTGAGCATTCATTTCTCTGGTACCCATTCATACACTTGAGTGGAGGAGTGTTTTGCTTAAGAATACAGATCAAGACCCTAATTAACCTAAACCACTGAATCTAGCCTGAGAGTTCAGTGTGCTAACCATTAGACTGCCACACAGTCCCAGGGGCGGATCTAGGGGGAGGGTGCAGGGGGTGCACACCCCACCCCCTCCTGAGATGAAGTCTTTGTTTACTTCAACTGTCAGTTATGCCATTCCTTAGTGGTGCACCCCTCCTAAGAAAAATCCTGCATCCGCTCCTGAGTCCTCCCTCTATCTGTGGCCAGTGCTGAATACTATAAAAGTATAATAATTTTAGATTTAAGAATTCTGAAGTCAACAAGCAAGTGGATATTTTGGGCAAATCATTACGATTATCACACTCCGGATTAATAAAACATCATGATCAGGTGTTAAACGAATAAAATGATGAAGTCAACACATTTTTCATTTTCCATCTTATCATCAAAAGGAACCCATGATTAAATAATACCTGGCCGTTTTTCTTTATGCAGCTTGAAAGCCTTCATATAGGAAAACAGCAGTAAAAACATAATCACAGTAGTAAGGGTCCAGCTAGATGCTACTCCTCTGTGAAACGAAAAATCAGAACAATTATTATCATTAATGAAACTAATGATCATTATTTTAATTAACAGAGGCTATACTACTGTAACAGTCAATAGCTCCACCATCACAGAATAGCCAAGTGACTGCTTAATAAAGGCTGACCGCTAAGAAGAAACTGACTGCTAAGACAGGTGATCAAAATTTAGTGCATAATGGGGCAAAAATTGAACAAAAAATGTACATTTAAATTTCGTAGATTAAACATTTGAAAAGTGGTTTCATGTTCGCACTAGCCAACAGATTTTATAGTAAATGTTCTTTGCTCTAAATCTTATCATTGACCGTTTTGGCATTACATTTATCATGAAGTGAAAAGTCAGTTTTGGTCATCTATGAAGCTGATCGTAGGAGAATTTAACATGTGCTCCTGTTGACTATCTTATGTAACATTAAGCTGACCGTTTAACAGAGGTTAGTCTTTCACTCAGCGGCTGTTGCTTTTTGGCAAAGAAAAGCCACAGCCCGAAATTTATCTGCATTAATTTTATAGGCTGAACAGAGGTGAATTATAATAAAATTGGACAATTGGGAAGTCCAAACGGTGACCATGTCTACTTTTCAGAGGTGACCACGTAATGGAGGTTATGGATGATTAATTAACTAAGATGCTTACCTAAAACCTAAATTGAAGACAAACATCATCAGAGCATTGATACCTATCTGGACAGCATTGGAAACGAAACCAACATAAAGAATTGGCTTAACAATGCCCTAGAAATCAAACAATTCAAATTGAAATTACTGTGGTTTATATGAGTGACAGTACCCGTCAAGGCAAGTGGTGCAGAGGAAGACCAAAGACACCTGGCGGAGAACTGTTACGGTAGACCTTAAAGAGCTAGGCTTGGTCTGGGCAGAGGCTGAAAAGATCACTGGGGAGTGTGAGAAGTGGAGAACTAATAACATGACGGCCTTCTTTCCCAGCCAGGACAATGAGGATGAGTGACTGAGTGACAGCACTTTTACACCACAATGCTCCAATCATGCTGCATGCATTAATTTTAATCAACATCATATTTAATTTTGGAAAACTCGTCAACTGATTAGAGTACTATTTGAATATACACATCTCAGTCAATGTCAAGTGAATACAAACTATCATGCATTTTTTGGAATAGTTCAGTTAACGTTTGTGCTGATTTAAGTTTGATCAATTACTAGCTGAAAAAGAAAAAATCACAATAACTTGAATGTAATAAAGCTTAGTTGAATTTGGCACAGCAAAATATTAAGTGTTCAGAATTATAATTATTGTACCTGAGTTTGAAGATACCTCCACAACAGTAAAAAGAGAAAACTACCCTGAAAAACAAATTATGATCTATCTGTCAATAATAGATATATTAAATAATTTTTGTGGTAATGTAGATCTCTTAGAAGTAAAAAATATCTAGTTGTATCTAGAAACAAAAAATATATAAATTTAATGTAATTAAATAAATGTTATAACACATAATCAGTATCAAATTATGGAACTTGACCCCTAAACAACATAAAAAAATATAAAACAGAATTAAAAACTTAGGTCATGCCACACAGAATAAGAGCGGGTTGACCCATGGCTAAGAGTAATTTATTATTCTAGCTTCTCAGGCACTCTTTAAAACTTCCAATTTGACAGGAGATCAGCTAAAACCACAAACCAACAAATTTTAGCTTATTACGCAGCTCGTTCCTGGTCTGACAAAAATATTGTATAATTTTTTTCAAAAACACCATGTTACCCACACCCCCACCCCTGCAACCCCTCCCCAAGAAATAGCTGACTGTTAACAAAAAATGAAAAAAGGAACTTACTATTGCAGAAGGAAGGCATATAAGGACAAACTCTTGCATCAAACTGGATGCAAAAATAAAAAATAAAAAAAATAACCAATAACGAATAAAATACAATGAAGAAAAACGATAAAAAAAATATGTGATGTTGAAGGCTAGACTCTTGAATGACATATTCTGAAACATCTTCAGCATTTTAACCTTACAAGCTAGGTTACCCAGCAATTGTTTGTCCCTCTTCTCCCACCTCTCCACAAAAGTCAATTGGCCAATTTCTGACCTCTAGCTTATAAAATCATTTGGAGAAAATCAATTTTTCCATGATATCAAAACCTCTTAAATCACTCATTGTATTTGTCATCAGCTAACTAAAATCTCCATCTGTACATACTATATTTCCAAATGCCAGTAAAACAGAACACCTCACTATGCTAAATCCTTCCTCAGGTCCAGCCATGTAGTTGGCGGTATATTATATAAACAATGGCCTCCATTTGGCATTAAAATATGCTCGGACGTTTGTACCCAGACATTATCTGTTCCAAGAAGTGAACAGTTTTATGGGAGCATAGCTCAAGAAAAACTGTGAGCTTTGAGGAACAGTTAATTTCCAAGTCAAAGGACAAATGTGTAGTTCCAGAAAATATCCATACCCACCCCTAGGAAGGTCAATGGAAATTCCACGGGGGAGGGGGGTTTCAAAAGACCAATTTTTTGAAGGAAAGTAAAACACTAAAATGGAATCTCCTGAGGGGGTAGGGAGGGGGGGTTCAAGCTAAAAAAACCTTCCATGGGAGGGGTATGGATATTTTCTGGAACAAGACAATATCCGAACATATTTTTGCGCAAAATGGAAGCTATTGTGTTTATAAGTCTCACAACATGCGCAGTTTTGAAAATTGGGGAATATCCTCAGATAGTCCCTACTTTTACATGTGGTTACGTGTGGTTATTTGGTCTAGTGACGCGTTTAGACCAATTGCACATGAGCAAAAATATTTGACGGATAATATAACATACAATATATCAACACACACCAGATTCAGCCATGCAGCTTAGCCCTTAACCCCAGTGTCAATCTCAAGATCTGAATGCAAATTCTCCTTCTTGTCTGACCATAAAATTCCACTTTAGTAATAGTTTTGGGAATTGGTAACTTAAAACATAGTTAATAGAGGGGAATGGTTATGAAACCTGACAAAGTTCTTTTTTGTATGTTTTTGTTCGCTTTTTTGGCCTTGACGGTGCACAAAACACAATGGTTGTTTACTCCGTACTGAGGAACTAACCAATAGAAACGTGTTGGTTACGTAATTCATGCAAAGTGTATGACAGATTGTGCATTGTCGTGGACCTTCCAACATAAATCTTGGAGTCCTTGTTTGCTCCTTTGATGTTTGCTGCACTTCATAACCAGTCCCCTCTATTAACTGTATGCTTAAAACAATATCCCAAAGTGGATAATTTTCTTTATATTTGTTACCTATCTCATTGTAAATGTACTGTCAGTGTTGGTATATTGTGAGGAGAAACTAGTTATCCATAATTACCCCAAGGAGTGAAAGGGTTAATAAGTTTTACAAATCCCATGAAAAGCTCTATTTGTGAACATTACAGTGTAGTTATCATATACATTGTAAAAATTATTGTTTCTTGTTCTTGTTTTATATTAAAAATAATTTTAATGGTTATATTAAAACTGTTGGAAAATTGGACAAAAGAATCAGGACTCTGATATTGTCCTTTCCAGCACCTTCCCACTTCTCCCACCTCACCACATCTAATGACCGATCCATTATTCAGTAATTATATATTTCTAATACTTACAATGTAACATTCTTTTTCTGATGCACTATCAACAACAGTAACTCAGAATTAATCCACAGAGTCCAGGTCAGTAAGCAGATTATTCCCAAAATCCACACCCCTCTCTGCAGCACAACACCCACCAAACGAAAGTTCTTGGCTCCAAATGCTTGGGAACTTAATGTTTCCAAGGCAGAACACAAGCCAGTGAAAATAGATATTCCAGTCACTTTGATAAAAGAAATAGCTAATGTTCCTGCTGCTAATTCTACTTCTCCAACACGTCCCGCAAAAAACAAGGTAATCATGGAGACCAGATGTTAGAAGAAGTAAGATAATACTGTCGGCCATGCTAAAGTAAACAAGCCTCTGATTTCAGCAACCGTGCTTCCTGACCAAATTCGACCACAACAACCAGATGTCTTTCCCTGCAGACATTGATGGCCTTCTCGTCTAACATGTATGGAAAATTCATTGTTTGGTAGTGTTGTGCTCTCTGCATCATCAGCCATGTATTAGCTTCTGTGATGTGATCTGCAACCATTCATTAAATAGTTTATTTTTTTGTTTAATGATATAAAATAGATTAATGACATAAATTAGATTCTCCAATTGTGCCTTGATTGGTTAGCAAAGAAACATGTTTTACATGTATAATTTTGTAAGAGTAGAAAACATTAACTTTACCAAAAGTACTGTTTGTTCCATAATACAATCGTACTTTGACTGACTGACTGACTGACTGATTGATTGATTGATTACAAAACAGGATCAATAAATCTGTGTTCTGATTATCTCACATTGTACTAGGAACATAAATTCATTAAACTTACAGCACAGCACTAAGCTAAAGGTTTGTCACACCTGTCTGCACCATAGTAAAAATAAGAAGACGCAAGCAAATTACGAATTTTGGGCTCCTGAGAAGTGGGGAGCATTTAAATCAGGTTAAATATGTCGTGAGGAAATGTGGACTTTTCGAGTTCTGTAATTCATTCATTTGAAAAACTCTACACTAACTTTCCAGAATATTTTGTGTCAAGTATAATATATATAGCCCATTTAGATAGAGGGAGTACCCTTCCACCCCCTGGTGGCAGGCACTTACATGTATAGGTCATTTAACAAATTTAACCTTCATTTAACAAACTGACATCTGCTTTTCATGTGCCTGTCATATTATTGATCATAAATTTCATCGCAACATTGTCAAATTAGCTGTGGATCCACGAGGCGACAAC
Source organism: Orbicella faveolata (assembly GCF_042242905.1). NCBI lineage: Eukaryota > Metazoa > Cnidaria > Anthozoa > Scleractinia > Merulinidae > Orbicella > Orbicella faveolata. The sequence goes on along the minus strand of NW_028301558.1, from coordinate 12,088,773 downwards.
CAAGTAAACCTGCAGACTACTTTGACGATGCGCAGTTCCAGAAAATATCCATACTTCCCCCACAGAAAGGATTGGAATTTCCTGGCGGGAGGGGGGTTCTGGAAGACCAAAACATTTAAAGAAATGTATGAAGCTTAACTGGAATTTCCAGAGGAGTGGGGAGGTGTTAGAAAAAAATCCCTTCTGTGGGGGAGGTCTGGATATTTTCTGGAACTACACAATGTTATGATGAAATTCAATGTCTTCTCAACAACAGAGCAGATGCATGAAAAACTGACATCAATTTGTTTTTAACATTAACTACCGGTAATTGTCGACTTGTCTGCTCTCGCTCGTCTCATCAACATTGCATAGATTATAAATTCATATGTCTGTCCACTTATTGACAATGAAAATTAGCAACGAGCACACAAGAATTTTTGCAGTTATTGTAAAAAACTCTTTACCCAGGACTGCAAGGGATGCACCTTCATATGTAAGTTTTTGAAAAAAAAAGGGATGCATCTCACCTTGATCGAGCCAAATGTCAAATAGCCATAGCAATGGTGGTCTGATATTCCGGTGGATTGGCAGTATCATTGATCTCTTTGTTTGCCCAGCTCGGGTTCTCAAATTTCTTTGTGACACTGAAACAATCACATTCTATAAATAAGCTCATGTTCGTCGCAATCTGATCTGGACATAACACGGTAAGCCAGGCAGCTGGCAGTCAATCTTTTTTTCTTATGTCACTGCACTAAGGTCCGGTTTAAACGTCGCAATTTACAATATTTGAGTCGACTCGAATTAAAGTTCGGCATTTGATTTAAACTTCGCATTTTACATGCACTTAATTCGGCAATCAGATTCGGTGCATGTAAAATGCGACGTTTAAACCGGGCCTTACCTGGTCCGACCGCTATAGTTTCGCTTCTTACGGCTCCGATCCAAAGCGCTGCTTTTCCAGAACACACGAGGATTGCACCATCGAGTTGCTGCCGTTGCTGGCTGTTATGCTGTTATCTCGTACACAGATCCCCCACGGGCAGAAAAATCTTTTGGGTCGAAGATGTCGGTCATTCAGGGTCACTGTCAAATGCAGACTGCAGACCAGGGATAAAATGTAGACTGCAGACTACAGACTTTGATTATCCAGTGTTGACCATAAAATAGGGTTATTCATGCTAGTCGTAGTGAAAATCTGCACTCCGGTTAGCCTGAATATCACTCAGGTTCGCCTGTATAACGCTCCGTGTTTGCGTTAAGCTTCTCAACAATGGAAATGGTAATTGTAGATTCAGTTAAAAAGAAAAGTAGTCTGAATTTTATCCTTAGTCTGCATTTTACCCTCAGTCCGCAGTCTGCGTTTCACACTTAGGAAGAGAGAAGACCCTGGGAACGATGATCTGTCACTGAACAGACGCACGGTAGCCTGTCATCCCCCCCACCCCCAGCCCCGCAACAAAATCGGGGAGAGGATATTTGAGGGGAGGGGGTACACAGGCTACGTTTTTCTCTGTAAAAATCAATTTTGAACAATAAGCTTCCGGACGGAAAAAAATTAAGGAGGTATAGAAAAACATTTTTAAAAAAGAAAAATAAGGTTTCGGACTCCAGTCAAGCAAAAGTGTTTAATTAGCAGACATTGTTCCTCACATTTTTCTTGACTCCTGAACACCTAAGCTAGTATATATTTGAGCTGAACCTTTTTCAATCTACATTTGATAATGGCAACAAGATGATGCCGAAACGTCACGTTACAGCGTTTATTTTTCTTTGAAAGAAATTTAAGAGCAAATATTCACCAAGAAAATGGACACAGCTGTTTTGATTTTTTTTTTTCAAGAGCTTTTTCCTCAAAGCTTAACTTTCGCTGCCCAGGATGGAGACGCTTTGAAGAGTTACAACTCAAAGGTGATTTGTCCAATTTCACTCAAATCTGGTCAGTTGAGAAATTTACAATTCTAAAAATTATGTTGATTAGAGTCATTTATGTGCGGTCATTCTGTAACTTTTTATAGCAATTTTCAAAATGTTCTTTGACTTAATTGCAATCAATCAGTTCCTGATGCTGAGAAAAAAATTCGTTTAAAATTTATGGAAAATTTAACAATAAATTTTCCAGAAAACCTAATAAAATTATTGAATAGCCAGATCTATAAGCTTTGATTTGAATCAGGGTTCAAGGAATCTGTGAAATGCATGTTATCCTGAGGGCGCTACATCTGTTGGACTAGAGACATGGGTACAAGGTAGCCTAAAAAACAGCATGCAAGCTTTTGTACAAAACAAGCACTTTGTTTTCCAAGTCATTTGTGTAAGGGTCCTGAGAAGCCCATCGACGCATTAACACAGAGTTCAATTTTTCATGTAACAAAGAAATTGTTGTTGTAAGTTGTCCCTTGTAACACCACCTCTAAGATTGTTTGGCGATCAAAAGTCAACAGTACCCTGTGAGCAGTCTCTCTAGGCAACACTCAGAGTGGGTGCTAACTCACAAATGCCAACAAAAGTACTAATGAGACATTATGGAAAATTATGTATTTCATACAAGTGTGGACCTAATTTGTGACATTCCAATGGTCTTTTAAGTTTATACGGGTTGAAATCATAACAAAAAAAACAACAGTTCTGTAACATTTTTCTGTCCATTGAAGAAGATTCCACATTCATCCTGCATCCATGTTAGCCAATGAAATTCATGACAACCAGATGAAGAATGACGCTAGCAAAGATAAAGTCGGCAAATGCTCTCTCTGGTGAGATTCCCTTGAAGTCTGACATGTTGGCAGGATTACTCTGAACTCGTAGACAAACTGGAATGAAAACACAAGATAAAATCAATATTTTCCCCCAAGAATGCAAAAAATGTATTGTGATTTCTCTTTTCATTCTCTCTTTCCATGAAGGTTCTCCTCAGGGGAATTTTTAGTGGTGTGGAATTTTTAGTGAGGTGTGTCGGTAATCTTTCCAGTTTAAGTTTGCATACAGGCCATCAGGCCGGAGCTTATCCGAGTTTCTGTAGCATGAAGTGACTAGGAGTATTTCTACACACCCCCTGGATGAGATGCTAGTCCATCTTTTCAGCCCAAAATAAAATTATCTTTCTTATATACCCCAGTTTAATATTTCAGGCCATCAAATCCATACATAGTGAAGTAATAGTAAAGTAAAGTAAAGTAGTTTATTAAAACTCTCTTGCAGTAAAACAACTGAATTAACGAGTACATTTTACAATCTTAAATTATCTAAAGTACAGTAATTTACAAATATAACAGTGGGACTATCAATTGAGTCACATAAAATATTTAAATGTAAGAAAGTCCTCTACTCTCTTTGTCGTGCAGGCCTGCATGTTTACAAGTATAACAGTGATACTATCAATTGAGTCACATAAAATATTTAAATGTAAAAAAGTCCTCTACTCTCTTTGTCCTGCAGGCCTGAATGTTTTGGAAAAGATAATACTTTTGTGTTTTCTGCCTTAAGGGATAGTTAGGCACTTCCAGGAGTGGACTGGGGAGCAGATGATGCAAAGGGTGGGTGGGGGACTTCATTTTCGCCATATATTTATAGCACAAGTGTACTCTTCTATCATCTAACCTATCTAGTTTACCTAATAGTAATGCATGAGCGTACGACTCTGCTTTGGGGTAAATTATGTTAAGCACCCTTTTTTGTACTCGCTGTATGGCTTCGGACAGATAGGCAGGAATATCCTGCCAGACCGGTACTACATACTCCAAAACTGGCCGAACTGAGCAAAGGTATATCCTCAACATGTTGGGTTGGCACACCCTGGCTCTGCGCAGAACTCTAAGGGAATATAACTTCTTACAAGCCTTCTTAATAATGTAATCAACATGAGAGTTCCACTTCAGGTCATTGTCCATAATAACTCCTAAGATCTTATAGGTATTGACACTCTTGATGACATTGCCGCCAATTATTATGGGATTAATGAGACAATTGGAGTTGCGTAGGAAATTAATATGCATTTCTTTACACTTAGTTGGATTGAGTCTCATATTATGAGCAATGGCAAAATTGTGAATGTCTGAGGCCACAACATTAAGGAAACTAGGGGAGTTCCTTGGAATTATTTCGAGAGCACTGGTATCATCGACATATTTGATGCGCAGCCGCCAGTCAGAGAGCAGTCTGTTTGTCATCACCGTAAAGAGGATTACACCCAATTTAGTTCCTTGGGGCACTCCTCCTTTTAGTGTCAGCCAATCAGACAAAGTACTTCCGATTCTAACTGCTTGCTTCCGGTATGTCAAGAATGCTGTTATCCAAGATAAAAGGACTGGATAAACATGTAGACATAACTCCTTTACTTTTAAAGCAACAAATTCTACTTTTTCAGTCCACACCCAGCTGTTTGGTGAATAAGTTAAGACACTTAAATTTCATCTCTGCCATGTCCAATAATTTGTTGCTCTTGTAGATAGAAAAGCAGTAAGGGATACCTTATTTCAGACCAAAACAGAAAAATCTATTACTCTTTTATTTGGCCTAAAATAGCTGAAAAATTATATTATGTTATTATGCTTATGTCATTACGTCCCTCCTCTGTCATTATGTTGTGTTGTTCACACTGGTGACATAAAATGCTTTTCAAATTTGCATGACTTTCCTGTTGTGTTGTTATGTAGCAAGTGTGAACCAGGCTTTACTGGCCACTGAAGTAGTCAGAACAATTTGTAGAAAATGACATTTCCAATTTCTCAGCACTTAAATAAGACTTCTGTGGTTGATTTGAGCTATTTTCTTATTTTTCATCTGATTTTTTTTCGAGGAAGCCACTCTATTCATACGTCTTCACATTATTTTACACTGAGTTTTTTTTTTTAGAAATATATAGTCAGTTCTTGCAGTTTGCATTTACACATGTTCTACAAGTCTTTCTGTAGCTGTTATGACTTGTTAGTGCATGTATTTATCATGTAGGCAAACACCACGTGTCTCCCGAGAGCTTGCGAACTACGTGTCACTCGCTCAGGATGACACCAGTACCATGGATATTCGGAACATGGATATCAAGGGAAGCTTACCACCATTAAACCTCTATACTACACCTTACCTCCTAAAACAAATGATCCAACACACGAAATGAAACCAGACAGGAAGGAATTGAACGGAAAAGTCCCCACAAGACAACAGTAGACGAATTGAATGATCCCTGTTAGCATAATGTAAAACAGATACGCATCCACGATCTTGAGCTTCTTTGGGGTCGTCTGGTTGTATTCATCGTAGAATTTCACCAGGATGTTCTTTATGTTGGAGAAAGTATCCATATTTCTTCCCCGTGAAGCAAATAGCAATCCTTTCTCCCCACAATGAACGTGTGCAAAGAAAGAACAGAAGGCAGCTTGGCATGATGGGTAATTTTCACCTTTTAGGACTGGCACTAGTTCTCAAATTTTTGGCGCCGAAGAATGTCTGTTTTATTCAGTTTTGCGAACGATTCAAACTATGTGAACAAATTACGCTGAATTTGCTACTCGATTCTTTTAAAATCCACTGTTTGTCATTTGACGCAACTGTTAAGTCTGTGAGGGTTCATCCGTGGCCTTAAAAGAGCGTTATTTTGCTCATTGGACTTAGTTATGGCTTCAGCCGGACAACCGCTTCGTTCACATCCAAGTTCAGAACTTGATTATTTTGATATCGACGATATAATAGCTACACAAGGACGAATTCCTTCTAAATTAGAAGCACAGATTTACAATCTGGGCTTCTTAGATCCCAGCTCAGAAGGAAACGATCTGCAAGCTGGCGCAAAACTCGAACTGCCTCTTTGGCTGGCAAAAGAGCTCTGCAACAGAAGAAGAAAGATAGTCACAGTGGACATTCCGAAAGCTTACAAAGATAGCTACAGGGAGATATTTAAGGCTGATGCAAGTGTTGTGGATCTTCATCGACTAGGACCTTACTTCTACGAGTTTGGGACGAAGTTGCTTCATTTTGATTTTGAAGAAAATTCCCAAATGGCTTCTTCCATGCAAGAGGTATGTTTTTGGTGAAGGAATTTGGATGGCGGGGTGGGGTGGGGTGGTAATAACTATTTTCGTCATGTGTGGGTGGGGAATGTTTAAAGTCGAGACCCCTCGGGTCAAATGTTTTTTCAGTTGAAGGATGTCCACTAGGCTCCATTTCCAGTCCCTGTTCTAGAAACAAGCCCACACTCCTCCCCCGAACTGAAACCGAGCCTAGGTGTTCACCCCCAATTAGAATATCTGGTTGTTGTTGTTCACAGGATTACAATGTTGCATTAAGGTGGCTCAAAACAGTTTCCAGCACTTAGGTTTTGATGGCCGTTATAACCACTCTTTATCACTTGATGCTACAATCATGGTATCAAAAAACTGCCCAATCATTGGTGAACACTGTTATCATTTTCGTGACACAATAGGTTACCATAGCAATGGTATGACCTCCTAAAAACAACCTTAATTACAGCTTTAGGGGCTCATAATTCAAAAACGGCATAGTGAAATCTTTTGAAAATTTAAGGTGGCTCTGAGCCATACCTAAAGAATTTGTTAAATCTTTACCAAAAGTTGCATCTTATCATGCCTATCAAGAGTTGATAATACAAAAAAATTTCACAGTGCCGTTTTTGAATTATGAGCCCCTAAAGCTGTAATTAAGGGTGTATTTAGGTCATACTGTTGCTATGGTAACATATGCGTCACAAAAATGATAACGTGTTCGCCAATGATTGGGCAGCTTTTTAATGCCATGATTGTAGCATCTAGTGACCTATCAAAATTTAAGTGCGGGAAACAGTGTTGAGCCACCTTAACTCCCCAGACGGTGCCACAATCTAGAAATCCTTTTGTGACTAGTTGCTAAGTCTCATCTTTGTGCTTTTCCTTCTGCCTCTGAGTCTCAATAATCTCAGTTTTGGATTTTCATTAATATGTGTCATCACTCCTCTCAAATTTTCTTGGAACTTCAAACTGACCTCTTTTATAGCTTCAGGGACATTTGTCAATGTACTGTTGCTAAGGCAACTGACCAAATGCTGGGGGAGAGGGATGGTCCTGCAATGGTCTTAGTGGTTAAAATTGAAGTGTAAAGACTTTGAAAATCATTGCTTTTTGGGCCATAACTGGTGTAAGAATAAAAAAAAAAAGAGAAAAAAGGATCCATCTCTTACAGTGTAGGTGGAAAAAAACAAGGTCAATTTCCATTTTACCTTTAACCTTTGAGAAAGTCTTGAAGCATATGGAAGCAGGTTTTGCTAAAGAATGTCCTGTAAAATTGACCAGTCTTAGCATGCATACTATCCTAGATAAAAGGGTCTGTTAAATATGAACTGTTGATGTAAATTTTTTCTTTCTTTCTAGACCTTTATCAAGCGGTTTCGAAAAATCATGGATTCATCTCAGAACGCTGCAAATGAAGATGCTTCCCTGTTGACAAATAAGCTAGACCACATTGAAAAGCAAGTGTTCTCTGCAGGGCGCAAGGGAGTTTCTGAATTTCTTCAGTGGGAAGCTGGCAATACATCAAAACTTACCACATCAGAAACTGTTGTGAACCACAAAAAACGCAAAAGATCCACGATTGAGTAACCTTCTATTTTGCTTGTTATGGAAGTTCCTAAAATATCATCATGAGATACAAGGCCTCACAATGGCTCATCATCAGCTTCACTCAAGTATGCCAGAGATATCTAGAAATTCCCTCAATTCTGTACTGTGATCAGGCTGGTGTTTGATATCAACTCAGTATTTCTTTCACACAAGATTCCTCACTGACAACTAGTTTTCCCCAAATTATTTCGGCCACATCTAAGTCTAAGAACAAGCTTCAACACTTGTGCAAACTAAAAATTTTAGATACAATCACCAGCACCATGGTATTCGTAAAATTAAAGTCCCTTTATTCCAGTCAATTTACAAAATTTTGACACTTGTGGTGTTGGTTTTATCAATCTTATGATAATAATACTATCTACATATTTGCTTGATTATAGAACATACCTGTTAGCAGAAATTAAAGATTGCATTTTCATTTCTTATTTATTTGTGTGATGCAATTCTTATTACTGTAGAAAATAATTGTGGAAATTTGATTGATGTATTTTATACTCTTCCCTTGTTTCTCTCTAATACACCATGTTCAATATATCAGTATTCTAACATGGCTCTGAGGCTTTCAGGACAAACTTCTATATTCGGTGTTGTTTTCTTTGTATCCAAGTCTCTTTTGGGAATTGAGAGACAAAAGAAACAAAAAATTTACAATTTTGATCTGAAAGCTTTGGAGCCATGTTAGAATATTGATATATCGAACAAAGCCTATTGATTTGCCATTATTGTAAATGATAACCAGAGGTCATGCAGTAGCACAAGGCTGTGATTGGTGAATAGTGACTGACTATCGCAGCCATTATGCCATGACATGAAGATCATAGAAAAGCAATATCACTGTCATCTCAATGATTCATTGGTGCAATTAACCCTCAGAACTTTGCAAAAATGCTCAAGAAGCTTGTACATCACTAAAGAATGTTAAAAATTTTTTGCTCAATGATGGCTAGCGTGCAATCAGACATTTTTTCTTTCCGTGAATGGTGAAAGGAGAAAAAGAACCCTTTTGCACCCCAAAAAGCCCAATCACAAGTTAAATGCTTGCTGGCACACAAATTTGATGCAGTTTCAGTGCACGACCTGATCAAGCGAGTCAAAAGTTCAAGTTGTTTTCCTAGGGATTTAGTGAGGTTTGGTCCATGATGTGACACATTCTCCTCCAATTGGAAAACATTTTTGAGTTG
>NW_028301558.1:11770000-11777500 GCF_042242905.1 Orbicella faveolata | reverse complement strand
CCTCCCTCATGTAATTATATTTTAGAGTCAAGTTTGAATGACGTTTGAAAATGCGAGAAATGCAAATGACTACATAACTATGCTCTGGTGAAAATGATGCTGTGCAAATTGAGTGTTTCACTTGAGTGTAGAAAAGCAAATTCGCATTTCCTTTGCATTGGTTTTGCAATGGTACGCCAAGCGATTGGCTCATAAAGGTCGCACCACTTTATCATCCAAACAGAAGTAAGACCAAAACCAATAGTAACTCGCACGTTTTCCCGCGCTTTGCGTCAGTTTCATGTATCTGCTCCGAGTTTTGATTGGTTCACTGGATCGTCTTTGTAATTTGCGATTGGCCAGAGTGATTACTTTGGTTTTAGTTTTTTACGACGCTCAATTGAAATATGATCTGATAAGCTGTTGTCGTTGTCCAGCAGCCTGTAGCGTGGCAACAGCCGCCATATTTAAGCCGGACGCTGCCTTCTAAATACAAAGGTTTTTGCGCCAGGTTAGGACCACGCAGAAAACATAGATCTTTGCAAGGGCTATTGGAATCCACAAAGAAAAACTGGGGTAGCCACGCATTTTTTTGAGATAATTAGTCTTGAATCTCAACAAAAATACTGACATCAGCATTTTTCTGAAAAAAAGGAAAGGATATTTCTTGACAGATTTCCTTAGAATTCGCCTTTACATACAGAAAAGCAAACATTATTTATAAAGATCTTAAAACTTCATGGTATATGGTTAAATAAAAACAATTTTTGGTATGTTTTTAATGCAGTAACAAAATCGTTGCAACAGCGCTTTTGGCATCTCTGACAGCCTTCCTCTGGTTCAGCTAAAATACAGTCTAAATAGCTTTTGCTCACAACCAGAAACTAATTACGTGTTGAATAAGTTTGCCACTTCCATTTCATAACATAAAATGTAGGGGTAACCACGCGTTTTTTAAAGTTATTGATCATTTTTGAAAAGTTTTACGGTGCCCGTTACATTTATCCCTGTCACCTCCCCAGTAAGTAAAACATTTGCGTATCTCGCACTTGTTTCGTGCGCGCACTACGCCATCTGCAGGTACATTCTTAAAACTGAATTTCAGGCTAATTTTTGACAGATAACAGCTATTTTTTCAGCTAGAAGACGTTAACAGTTACTGGTTAGCGATATGCTGCTATTCTTGTGGTCTTTGGTTTAAGCACAGGTTCATTAAACTTGATTTGGTCACAGTAGGAAAATGTTGCCTTCATTTTAGTCGTGTACAGTCGTGTACTTGATAGCGCAGTTGATGGCGTCAATATATGTCAACCCCACCGCGCGCGTGGCGCTTAGACCATGCTTTGCGTGATGCGCAGAAAGTGCGCGCACTAACAAAAGTAGGCACCGTCCTTCACGCAGCGAAAACCCTCAAGAAGAATATTCAAACTAATGGAAACGTTACGCTTCAGAGACATTCTACCAAAAAAACAAAGACGAGAAAATTTTTATCGCTTGGGGCAGCGTCCACACTACGTCGGAGAAATTTGAAAACCAGCCTTATTTCTACTGTTAGGCCTACCGTCCACACTGATCCGTCACGAAAACGGAGCTTTTCGAAAACGCTCTTCAAACCGGAATAACTTGAAAAACGCGGCGTGTTCGTTTTCGCGTGGACGGAAAACATTTTGAAAACGATGACGTCACGATAATCATGTGATTTGCCTGACCGAGTTTTCTTCAAACACAAATTCAAAATGACCGGTAATTGTTGAGTTTTTAAATTCCTTCGGGTTAGTGTGGACAGAAAACTTTTGATGCGTTACATGTATCATCTATACACAACAGACATCCTGCGATATTCACAGTTTGCCATACTTGTCATGTGCGCTAGAAATTCGTCCGGCATCTTGTAAAAGTTTGTCTAAAGTAATGAAATTCTTTCTCGGTCGTCATAGCGAACGCAATGTAAAATAACACAGGTAGCGAGTGTAACGTAAAATAACTATACAAAATGATGAAGTTGATTTTTCATCCGTCTTCTCAGTGCTCTCGATCGCTTAGCGATCTACAAATACCAACTTGACTTCCCTGTCAGGCTTTAGAACTCCAGTACTCACTGGTTTTACTTCATTGAGGGATTCAATCCAGAACCTCCGTGACACCTGAAGAAGACAAAGTGATGAAAATATTAACCACAACACAACTAAAAGAAAACAAAGCCCACTAAAATTAAGGAACTACGCCTCCAGATAGCCTAAAATGTCAGTCATCTCCCACCCTCAGCTTAATCCCCAGGTGATTAGGCTGAAGACGGAAGATGACCGACATTTCAGGCTAGCCTCAGTTTTCCGCAGAATTCCTGCGCCTGGTTATTGCCGAGTCGAACATCAGTAATAAGGCGAAAAGAAAGCCATAACAATATTAGTGGACAATATTAGTGGAGGCAGCGTGGCCTAGTGGTTAGGGCGACGGACTTGAAATCCGGCGGTTCAACTCCACGGTCACGCTTGTGAATAGCCAACTGGTCTGCCTCCCGCCAGTTGGGATTTTTAAGCCTGTTATGTTTATTTGCAATATTTGTTTCTCTCAGGTTAAGTGGCATGCCTGAAAACTAGTTACTTGTAGCTAAGTGCATCGACCACTATAAACATTCAACAACAACAACAACAACAACAATTTCAACTGTCAGCAAACTCTCTGCTTGGGCAATAGATGTTGTCGGAAGAAGGCACTCCTCTCCCATTCCCATCATTCCTTCTCTAAAGAGATTGTACACGTACCTGAGACAGAAAAAGATGCATTTCCAGTTCAGCCACACGCCGCCCTGTTAAACAAAAGAATAAAAAATCTCTTTAAGGTCATTCCCCTGTATTGCATTGCGCATCCTTTCTGCGCATAATTTATGGTGTCATCAGCGCGCGTTCGTGCACGCGCACATTGAAAACATGGCGGATTTGTTTTGATATTGAGTTCTGTCAGTTGAAAAATGGCTATAGCTCACTAACGAGCACGGGCACCCCAATTTTTTTCTAGTCATTTTAATCAACTAATCATTAGCTTTGCGTGAGAAAAGACTGATCTGATTTCTATGTTTGAACATTGAATAAATAAGAAAAATAGCAGCTGCATTGTAGTCTTTTCTATTTTGCAGTTTGATAGCCGTGGCAAGCAATTTGGTTCCAATATTTTAACAAGGATTCAGCTGTCTGTCAAAATCAAACTTAAAAAGTTTATTTGTGTCCGACACAAGTATCGACTGTAGTTTGAGGCGTGTTTTTATGAGTCTGGGCTCACAAAGAGTTTACAATAACTTAGAATGCGTTCTTGTAATGAGCATTAAATAACATTAAAATGGGACATTTTCAATGCCTTACTGCTCCTTAACGAGCACGGGCACCCCCTTTTTTATTTTATAATTTAAGTTCTCATATAATAAATATTCATTGGACAAAGTTTGAACAAAAATCTATGTTCAAGTTTATTTTAGGGAAATTACCTTAAACATATATCGAACTGCTTCTAATACATCTCAATATCGCGCTCACAGTAGATAACATTGGTTCGTCGGGAAATATCACAACCAACTAGTAAAATATGAACTTCACTAGTGAAAAGTAGATCGCAAGTAAAACTAACAAAAATGATATTACCATTTTGTGCAAGTTAAATGATGTACGGTATACGTGTATTTGTGGTTATAAGGTGTTACAGTTGCCGGCTGCTCTATCATTAAGACGTTCTTTTAAGAGGGCTCTTTCTTCGCAACATCACTTTTATTCCTACGTGGCTGAAATTGTGTCCAAATAAAGTTAAGGTTTCATTGAAATTAAATTAAAAACGTTTTTGATTTAAGCTGCATGCAATTGACAAGTAAAACAACATGTAGAGATGTAAAACACAGTAATCCAGTAACCAGTGTCACTCTATTACAATTACATCGTGCTTTTACGTGGCTGATGGCAGCAACAAGATTATTCTTGTGATGTTTGTAAGTATAATTTCGCCAGTAGAGTAATTTTTGAGGATAAATTTTTGCGAGAATATTTTTTTGCGGGAACTCTTTTTGACGGATCGTAGAAAAATCCGGTTTCCGTAGCATGAAGCGACTAGGAGTATTTCTACTCCCCCCTGGATGGGATGCTAGTCCATCGCATGCAGGGTTACCCCCAGCATTAAATTACCCGGTATCCATTTATACTCCTGGGTGGAGAGAGGCACTGTGAGAGATAAATGTCTTGCCCAAGAACACAGCACAATGTCCCAGGCCAGGGCTTGAACTCGGACCGCTCGATCCGGAGACAAGCGCACTAACCATGAGGCCTCTGTGCACTTCCTCTGTCGAGTATTAGGTACATATTCCTCGCAACATAACAGCTACATGTCCCTACAAGAAATAAGCCAGTAGTCCGTCTGCACACTCGTGAGCATTGTTATACTCCACTAGTTCCATGCCGTCAGAACTTTTTAGTACAAAGAGATCACCTTACTCATTTGTTGTGGTTTTGCCGTCAGTATGTATGTACTTACCAATGCACATCCTGGTGCCAAATCCAAAGGGGAGCGTGGCAAACGCATGATATGGGGACTTGTGTGAATCATCCCTAAGCCACCGCTCAGGTTTGTACTCCAGGGGATCATCGAACAATTCTGGATTACGACCCATGACATAAATTGGGGTACGTATCATTGTCTGTCCAGGAAATAAAAGACAAATTTATGAAATGAATGATCTTGGGCCGATTTTAAGGACTGCGTAGAGTTTAGCAAACTTCCGAACTTCTCTTTTTGGTGGCACAACCGCAAGCAACTGTTGCATTCTACGTCTTGCAACAGGTCGACCAACACCTTAACACAAGATTTGTCGAACACGCATTGACAGTTCTTTGCAAACGTTTACAAGTCTTGAGATGCCTGCGGAAATCTTCGAAAATGTTTGGACGTCTTCGGTGATTTTGACAGGTGGTTTCGGTTTTAAAAAGTTCCGAATATTGGACTTAAATTGAACCTAAAGTAACTTTTAAAACAGCTAGGAGCGAGCCATGTTGTCTCGTCGTAAGGAGAAAAAGATACAATTTTGTGGGCGCAATTGTAAACTCTCATTTATTTGCTTCTCTTGCGTTGGTCGACGGGTTAAGAAAAAAGAGGGAATCTTTGGTGTCTGAAGACATTGTCCACTACAGCAAAGTCTTAGATCAGTAAAACTTTCAGTTGTTAAACTGACTTACATTTGGCGGTATCCGGTAGCCTTGAATGACAATGTCTTCTTTAAGAATGCGAGCGTTTTCCCAGGCCGCAGGAACCATCCTGGGGCAAAAAAATAAATAAATAAAATAAAAATAAAAACAAAATAAAAAATTAAAACTCAGTTTAACTAACCGATGAACACCGTTGGGTAACAGAGCTTGTAAAACTAAATGATGTTCATCACGGATTTGACAGCCTCACCAAGGCAGGCAGAGATGCACCAAGGTGTCCTTCAACCCTGAAAAACAGACGACTAAAACACTTGCACCTTCCTGATAAAAACAAAACTCCCCTCCCCTCAAACCCGTGAAACCGCAACTGTTTAAACAGGGCCCACAATAACCGGGGCTGTTACCCAGAATACTATGAAATATTGTAATTATCATTGTAAAGGTAACTTTACAAATTTCCTTCGAAGCCAGGACAACTATGGGAGACACACGCATCTTCAGTTTCAGGGCGTTGTCAATTTGTTTCCAAATGCAGTACACTGCATGGGCTGTACATCCCACAGGCAGGGAAGCAGGGGAAAATAAATTTCCCCGAGAATATTGAGGACACTACTGTGCAAAAACAGTGCGTTATTATGTTTATCTGATGTGGGCAGTATATTTATATCCGTGATAATGTGGCAGATAAATTGGTACCGTACCTTAGAGTCTCCTTGATGCATCCCCTAAGAAACGGCATTTTCTGTAACGTCGCAGGAGTGGCAAGTTCGTCAGGTTGCAGAACCGAGCTTACCTCCTCATAAAGCTGTTTTTGCACGTCCGGATTCCTTGCAAGCGAGTACAGCGTCCACAGGGTCGTGTTTGAGGTCTGCAAAATACAACCACATGAATAAATCTTTCATCAGAATGTATTGTAAATTTATCTCCCAGTTATCTATCACTGGCTCAACAAGCTCTCAGCTTTGAAGTGCTCATACGCGTACAATATGTTTTTCCCATTTGAAAGTCCACATAAAAAAGCGTCCCCAAAACGTTTTTCGATTTCAACTAAACGTGATTTTTTTAATGATTTTTCTAAAACACTCAAATTAGCCGTCTTTTTGGCACACGACTCGCACTTAAAAAAATGAATTAAGAAAAATTAAATCACGTTTAGTTCAAATCGATGTAGATGATGATTTAGACTCTCTGACAAATGAGAAAATAATTATAAAAAATATGAGGTTGATTGAATTTGTAATGAAGTAATACCGAATATCATTCATACCTAATTGTATCTTTTTGGTTCGCTTCGGCGGCATAACCGGTGAGTTTGGTCGACCCACGGTTTGTATTTTGGCCAAACGCAGTCGAGCCAAAATAATCTCAAGCGAGACTAAACGAGCCTGATATGCCGCCAAAGCGGACTAAAAGGGCATGATTAGGTATTTACCGTACCCAGTCATGATATCAGGGACTTTAAGATACGCTACGGCGAGGTGCTACTACGGCTACTTTGGCCGTGAGGGACTAGGCTGACAACGGTGTTTTATCCGCCAAACTCAAATGATTAAGATTTTGCTGTACGCAATTTTGCTCTACGCGTCTTTTACAAAAATGACTACTTTCAAGGAAACCAGAGATCATTCTACTTTCATACGAAACAGGCTTGATTAATGACAATGATTTCCTTCTCCTGTATCCGTCTTACATCTCTCAGAACTCAGATTTGCCTTTTAGAACTTGACACAACCGTCTGTAGTTCCAACCACAACACAAAATATAAACTCTGATATAAAGAGGCTCGATTTCAACACGGACAGGTTGTTCGTACAACGATTACGTGATAAGCCCGAAAATACAAAACTTTCGATTATAATAAAATACATTTTGAACAGTAATAAACAATTATAGCTCAGATTAGAACATACGAAGCTCTCTTATAAACGGCTGTTTGGTACGACACTAGTATGACTGAATTGATCCTCTCGCAGTAGGTGCTAAAATCGTTCAAATTTTCTGTACAAATGACAAAAAAAAAATGATCTTAAAACTGATTTTTACGATTGAAAACTTTATCCTCAAACTAGGCTGTTCAGTGCAAAAAGCGTTAAAATGAGAAGTAAACAGCAGGCTTACACTCAAGTAGTGAAGAGTACGTGAAACCAGGCACTTTCCCGTAGTAGAAAGCAAGGCTACGGCGGGAAAGCCGACGACGTCACCGGAAGTGATCTTCACTATCTGCGGCCGTACTACAGCCTAGGCGTACCATATCTTTAAGTCCTTATCGTAGCCATATCAGGTCAGTGACTTGATAATGCAAGATATCGGGACAGTAGACACTGCTTCTAATTGGCTAACTTCG
>NW_028301558.1:11717500-11767500 GCF_042242905.1 Orbicella faveolata | reverse complement strand
CCCAGATAATGCAGACTTTACGAAAGCAGCTACATGTATATAGGAGGTTTTTACATTTCACTACCTTGATTTAAGATGTGACACCATTTGATTGCTCGAGGGCTCGTTACAGCACCAGGTAGCTCAGACCATGACCTAACTAATAACCCTAGGGAACCTTGAATCAGGTATTCAGTTGCAGGGCTCCTAGGGGTACTTTTTGGAATACTAGTTCTTGCTGTTCAATATTGGCAGCTATTGTCAGAGCCCTCTTAAATACAACTGTAGCTGTGATGCCATGGAGACAGGAAGGCTTATTGACCTTATTCCACCAACTCCCCCCAGCCTAGCCACAACCTCAAGGGAAGAAAGGCAGTGAGTTGCCCATAATTGGCAGGTCACTCGACAAGCTTTGTTGAATTAAGGTAGATTGGTCCAGAAATATTCACTGAAACTGCAGAAGACACCAAAAGCAGGCTGAAGCACCGGGCAACAGAAAGTTTGCTACAAATCAGGCTGATTTTTTCTCCCTGGTGACTGTGGCAATCCAACAGTTTTTTTTTTGTTTCTTTTTGTCTTGTTTTTTTTTTTTGGGGGGGGGGGGGAGGGCTGGGAGATGGCTCTGTTTTGGAAACTCATGCCTGTTGAATTGCAGGACTGGTCAAGGGGTGGGGAAGGTCAGTTTCTTTTTTTCTCTCAGCTACATATAAGACCTTCCTTTAGAATTATGCCACTAGCTGAGCAGCCAATTAAAATTAAGTCACTGAAATGCAAGTGTGATCATCACTGGCACTTGGGCTGAACTGCTTTGAGCCACATGATCCATATAGGTTACAGTAGCTGTCATCACAACCTCCACCAAGAGTCCGAGTTCTTATAATGACCAGTGGCTGGGAAGCGAGAAACTATAGAAAATTCTGGTTGAATTGCAAATGACTAGATTATGAACACATGGTTTACTCTTTCTCTTTAAAACCAACCACTGAAAATCAAGCCTGCAATGTCTGTAACTCCTGAGAGTTGCTTGTTTTGTCAAGCTTGCAGAGTAGGGAACAAAGACTACAGGAAAGAGATTTTTATTATTAGAAATGGTAAGACTTTCTACCAGCCCCGTGGCCTAGCCACAAGTCCTGGGGGGAGGGAGGCACACCTTTTGAATTAGGCCAGATTGAACCCCCAAAAACTCTTCACAAGCAAAAGTGTAACGAAGAAAACACTGAAAAACAAACAGATCTGGACTTAAAAGAGGAAAAAGCTGCCATTTAGTGGCACAAAACAACTCATAAAGCTTGTGAATGAAAGTCACCCTTACCCTCCCTTCCGACTTTGGTCCTGTCCCAAAATCAACACAGCCGGCGGTACATGTACATGCAAAAAGTCACGACCAGTAGTACAATGACTGGTACTCCAGAGTACAGAAATCTTATTACGCATGATTTAAAGTCTACAACAACGTACAATAAACAGCAAAATACACTTACAAGCTGAACACCCCGTGACCTTGCCTTCGGTCTTCCTTGTACTTCATCCAAAGTGGAAACAACGGTTCTCGTTGTGGAAATTTTCCTTCGTTACGAAACAGATATTCTATGTCGTCCGGATTAGAGATTGTAACCGTGTCATAATCCACGATTTTCTCTCGATAAATCTCCCCATACTGCTGAGCTCGATCTTGTTGAATCTGATGTATTCTTGTGTGACCTTTGTCACGGACGTAGTCGAATAGCGTCCCAACGAAAGGCAATCCTTTCGGACCTGGGATTTCGTTGTATGGTTTCACCTCCGCATTTTCCACGGCTTGCGTTTGCTGTAAGCGAATTAAACTCTGATGACTGATTTGTACAGGCTGTTTATATCTCTGGAGACCTTGAAAGGCGAGAGATGTACGGATACCAAACTTAAATGTCATGGCAATCAGTTCGTTCAGAGACTGTCTTCGGGTCATAACAACAAACAGTTAACCGAGGAGAGCTGGTGATGAGCGAATATCACAGCTGTAAACAGAAATTAGCGTGGAACGGAAACGTGGACGTGTATACGTGTAATAAGAAACGTGGCATTCAAATTTTCTGGATACCATGACCAATTGTTTGGCATAAGAGCTACACATGACTACAGGGAACTAAAATAAATAAAATCGAAAGAAAAAGGAAAAGAAAGAAACTTGATAAGAGAACGAGGGAACTTGGGTTTTGTCGCTCTCTCTCTCTTGCCCTTCTCCCTCCAATCCCGGCCTCCTATGATCCCAACGTGCCATGGGTCCTGATAAGGGTGGGAAGGAAATAGTAACCGGGGGACTGAACACTCACGAACACAACAGGGTTGGGTGGGTAATTTGCTCATAGCCTGTATCAAAGCCGCCTCTTTCTTTCTTCTGCCACCTCTTTCTTTAAATAATAGCAACAATATAACTGATAACATCTTTATTTCATGATCCATTTCACAGTTTAGTCCCCTTCCTCCGAACCATCAGAATTCCAAAAAGAAAAAAAAAAAACCATAGGAAATTTATTTAAGTTTGCATTTCAAAACTGGTTTGGTTTATGTTGTGTCTAAAAAATAAAAGCATACCAGATTAATTACCATATAGTGAAAATCTTTAAGTGTCATTAGGTAAAAGAGTAAATCGTCTTTTCAAAACTTTGATAAAACCTTATGGGGGGCGTGGTATCTACCCCCCTCTCCCCAATCTTGTACGTCCAAGAGTTAATGTATAACATCTGTGAACTTACTGTTATGACGTGACCCAGCCGTCACGGAGTGTTATGAGCAAACCAGCATAAAGTGACCAAGATCAAATGTAACTTGTGTTGAGCGTTCAGACCTACCCATTTCCTAATAGTCTAATTGGTGTGTTACCTTAAACTAGACCAGAACGAGTGGAATGAAATAAAAATGCGTTCGATTGGTTTACAGAACTTTTGATGGCGTCAACCCCCCCCCCCGGGGGGGTACTCCCATATCAAAAGGACTGTACTGCAGTTGCAATAAATACATCAAAGATAGAAATGCTACTTTCCATATATTAAAGGTTCAAAGATACAATAAATAAGAAAAGATAGATATTCCATTCAAACTACTAAAAAAAATTACACTTGCCAACTATTCAACAAATGTGCGAGTTGACGCTTGACTTCGGTTAACAGGTAATGAAAGAAAAGCTGAACTTAAAATCGTGGCTTTCCCGTCTTACTACTAACTAAACTACCCAAGATACTATTATTATAAAAGATCTGGTCGATCCACATAATTGTGCATGACATTTTGAAGCTGTTTGCTCATTCTTTCGCGATGATAATCTAAATATGGAAGCTCATTCGTGATCATTCTATTGCAAGTTTCAATCAGCTCTTTGGAAAGATTTGCTTTCAGAGCATAACCCTGCACTAGTCTACCAGCGTATGGTTTTGTTAGGAAATTCCCTTCTCGCAGGCAAGATCTTTTTATAGAATCTAACTCTTTTCGAAACTCGGCGAGATCGGTGAAGAATTCAGAACCTTCTTCTTTTATCATTTTCCAAAGCGTTTGATTAAAAAGATCGTACAACAGTGCATCACCCCAATTCCATTCCCGAATTCGTTCTTTCGCTTTGCTTGAAAGTTCTTGTTTATCTCCTTCCCTCCTTTCGTTGAGTTTGAAGTACAAAATGTCATGAATTTTCCAGCAAAAACGCCGCTTTAGGAGTATCAGCGATTCATCGAAGTATTCCATAAGCATAACTAAGTCAAATTCTCTTTGTAAGAACCGTATGTAATTTCTCACCACAGTTAGATTGCTGTGATATTTTGCATCGAGGCCCAGCTCAAACAACGCGGGGTTCCTTATCAGGTTTATAGAACTACTCTTCTGTTTAGAATCCAAGTGTTCAAGATGACTTGTTGCATTCTGAAGAAACGTCTCCAGAGGGGACGACACGTTTCGCAATTTTGGAAAACGTTTATCAAGATGGAAAAAGTTGAAAACCGATTCAAAATGCTGGGCTGGTTCTCTCAACATTGTGATGTAGCGAGTTGTTTCTTTTGGGAAGAGCCAGTTCATGGGAATTTTGTTGTATCTGGCGTGATTGCAGAGGATGTTTGGTGCTCTCCAGACTGGCTGAGTGAACTTAGGTACAAAGGAATGAGGCCAGTAAAAAGTGTAACTCTTTGCTGAAGCTGGTACGGCGAACAACAGATCTCTGCTATCACCATAACGGTTTAGAATATTGGTCAAGGTACTTGAGCCTGTCTTGTGCGTCTTGAGAAATAAAATGTTATTCACAGGCTTGCATGACGGTGGCGTGACACTCAGTAACTGATTGTTAAATTGAGAGTCACGCATTATCTCAAGCATTATTTCTCTGCACTCCCTGCAATAATGAAAGAAAAGTGGCATATTAGGACTTTCAAGGTGTGCTTGTAACTTTTTTGCAAAGAACACTCACCGGCAAGAGCCATCATATTAAAGGGGCGGGGATGTTTACCGGTACATTTGAACTAAACCTCTAAAAGAGACGAATCTGAGCGTGACCAATCTCTTTCTTGACCTTCTCAAAGATACCATGCACAAAGCACTAAATAGTGTCTTAAATGAAGTTTAAGGCATTGTTATGGAATGCTTTCATCTACGGAGAAACATCAACGATTTCATGTCGGATCTATCTAAGCCTTCAAAACAGTGTGACGGCGCATTTCTATTCATGCAGCCTTAAGATACGTTGACAAAAAAAAAACATAAGCGCTCTGTCCTTAACACCCTTCGTGATACCAAAGTATTCATTGTACGCCTCCGCGATAAGCGCACCCCTTTGCGCGGGAGCGTTTCCCAGCGCTTGCACGTTTTATAACAGTTGTGAATGGCTATAAAACCTGTTCGGAGTGTACCGAAAACGTACCGCACCCCCCCCCCCTCCCCTCGAATAAGCGCCCCTCCTATCGACCAAAATTTAAAATAAGCGCCCCTTCTTGAATAAGCTCTCACCTCCCCTTCCCCAATTATGTGGACGAGTACTGAGACAACAAAGGATGTATAGTTTTCGTCTTGTAGTATTAGATTTATACATTGTTTCACTTTGTGAACACGTTAAGTGAACACATTGAACACGTTAAGTACCAACGGTGCCGCGATTTAAACTTTAGGATTAGCTTTTTATGTCGATAAACAGCTTATGTTGTTGTTTATGCGCAGATGATGTATTAAAAAAAATGATCATGTCAGGCCACGGTTTGCGAAAAATTAAATAAGTGGGCCCCTCCCCCGCCCCTCGATTAAGCGCCCCTCCCCCCCCCGCCCCCCCCCCCCCGCCCCCATCTTCTCCTAAATTTGAAATAAGCGCCCCGGGTACTAATTCGAGGATTTACGATAATTTATGCTTTAGTAACCCTGTGATGGACTAGCACACCATCCGGGGGGTTAAATATAAATACCTCCTAGTCGCATGAGGCTTCAGAAACTGGGATAGGTAGGCACCTTCGGCACGGATTCGGCGTCGTAGAATTGGCTATTTCTAGACTTCTGGGATTTCCGAAACCGGAAGTTATTTAAGGAATAGAAAACATGTACCGTGTTTCTATCGAGTTATAGAAATACAAGTGGAGGTTTGGGAGAACGAGAAATGCTGTGGGAACACGAGCCGCAGGCGAGTGTTTCCACAGCGCTAGCTTTTTCGAGTTCTCCCAAACTTTTGCAAGTGTTTCTATAACTCGATAGGAACACAGAGAACATGTTTTCTATTTCTTTTAGAAAACATCGCGACGAAAAAAAGGAAAACAACTTGTTTACTTTGATCATCAAAATGTAAATTCTCTTTGCACGCGCCATCATTGCCTCAACAGCTCGTGCCAGTTCTGTGTTTCTATCGAGTTTTAGTATAATTCTACTAGTATACTAATGTAAATGCTGTAATCTAATTAGCTGAGCCATAGAACACTATCAGCGATTAGTGTGCAGTGGCTGGAGGTCGTCTGGGAAATGACGACGTTTTTTTGGTTTTTCCAAAGTTTTGGAGGAAAATTTTGAAGCAGATGGATAATTAAATTCCTAAGAAGTCTAAACGAAGGACATAACGGTTTCTTGACTTTTAAAAAAGTTGAAATTATTGTAAAAAACTGATGCGCGCGTACACAACTTCAATTTTAAATGACAATTCAATCCGAGCGATCTTTTTTAGGCGCAAAGTTTAATAATACGTCAAGAAATAATTGGAAACCGTTATTTGAAGTAAGTTTTAGCAAGAATTCTACTAAAACAATTAGATTATTCGCTCTCGATTTCTACGAGATGACAGTTGATTCGGCCTTCGCCCTCATCAACTATCACCTCATAGAAATCTCGAGCTCATAATCTAATTGTTAAATAGGAACACGATTTTCAACCAATCAGCGCGCGTAGTTTCTAAGGGCTGTTTTCTGACTAAAAATAACTTGACACTGATAATAAGACGCACATGGTGGATCAGATCCCTTATCTTTCACAGCACTTTTCGCCCTCTCTTGCCAGGCAAGTACTCGGGATTTTTTCTTTCAAAGGTGCTGGATCACCAGCTATACTGAAATTCGCTCAACCAAATGCGGCTCAGTCGATGACGGTTTTGTTGGGCAACGTTCTGGAAACAACTGTACACGTGACGCATTTAGTTATGTCGTCGACTCGGCTTGTCGTCCATCCTTTTGTACTGAAGTATACACACTCTCTTAACTTGTTTTTTCAGATGTTACAAAAGCAAATGCTGAATCAATACACTAGACACTGTAGACGTTATTACACCAGTAGAAACATATCTCAAACAAGTTTTTTTCGTAGCCTAAAACAATATTCACGACATAAATCTACAAACGTGTAACAACATTCATCAGCAGATCGTTCGAAACCGCGAAATATACTTTTAAAATTGTAAACATAATTTCAAGCTGTGTTCAGCTGTAAAATTCGCCCCAAGAAAATTACTCTTGCAATCACCAGGGCAGAACAAGATTTTCCCTTTAAGCAGTGAATTATGAAACGAGTTTTCATGCAATTCGTAATGCGTATTCCCCCGATTTTTTTATTTAAAAAAAAACGCAACTGAGCTGAACTTTCACATTTACGAGTTAAAGGAGTTTCAGTAGAATGCACTGCTTTTGGTCTCTAAAATGAAGCTCTAAGTAATGAAAGAAAAACAGGGTCACAGTGTCTAAGTTCCATTATTGTAAGATGGAGAGAAAAACAATGAAACTCTTCTAACAACCCCTCAAAACCATCTTATCGGTCTTGATGAACATGGAGCGAGTGAGTCTTAATTTCACACTTCAATCAAGCAAAAAGTTGTGTTTGGCTTAAACAGATAGACTTAAATCATGCCAGAGACTTACTGAAATCCATAGGTGCTCTCTTTTATTTTCTCCACCCGCGGAAAGGCAAAATCAAACCGAGCATTAGGGATATACAAACCAAACACACAACGATTTTGCGCCGCCCTGTCATCATTCGAGGAGCCATATTTTAGAAAGAGCGACTTCAAAATTCATCAGTTGTTAAACAAGTATACCAAATTAGCATATCAAAAGCCACCGTGACCTCGAAGAAGACATATTGCATCTGTTTTGGATCGCAACACCAAGCGCTGGTTTTCATAGAAATGTTTAGATCATTTTTGATCAGGCCGTAAATATCACCGTCTGACTCTATCTTGGTTCGAAGATTTATTTTTCCTACAAGTTTTATCGATTAAATCTAACTATGAGTCTCATTTGCCGCAACAATAATCAGTATAGTTATTGCTGCCATGTGTTTGTACGTAAATAAGTCTTATGTAAACTAAGGCCGATATAACTGCAATCGTCATTGCAAACCTTTCGAAATAGCCTTGATAATTTGATCCGTTTTAACATGTCTGCAAGATTTTATATTTATTGCTATTTTTATTTATATATTGCTCCACTTCAAGTTGAAATAATTTCGGTCAGTTAGAGTAGGAAGAAATGGAGAAGCGCAAAATGAAGTTAGACTAATTATATGACCCTAAATTAAATTGAATTTATTTTAGGTTGAAAAGAAAACATCGTTTCGGGAATCCTTTCCTTCCGCCATCTTTGGATCGCCATGAGCCCGCGTGAGAGGACTGCGGTTCCAGATATTGATCTATAAAAAAACTTGAGTGTGCTAAAAAATCCTCGGTTTTGTAAAAAATGTTGTGTTTCCTAAAATAAACTTGAGTTTTCTAAAAAAAACTTACAAGAGTCCTTTAAAAAACTCTAAAAAGGAAGATTGAGTTTTATAACGCTGAAAATCGTGAGTTCTTCTAAAAAAACTTGAAAGGGCCAAATAAAAATTAAGCCGAGCCATGGAAAAAATGCTACTTTTAAAATTCCATGAACATAAAATAAATAGGTTGAGTTGTCCCTTAGAGTTCACCATACTTCGTAGTAGGCTGCGAAATCCATAATTTTCTTTTTTGGCCGCTCTCAGAGCTAACCAATCACGTGGTATATTTGAAATAAACTGATTGGTTTAGAACAAAATTTTAATCATCAGAAACTTTACTTTGAAAGCGGGGAAAAAGAAATCATGGTTGTGAGTTGGCACGGTCTACTGGGAAGAGTAGCATAAATTAGAGCTGAATTTCGTGCACAGCGCAAGCTTCGTTTTATTTGGGAGGAGAATTGAAGCAATTGCAAAATAGTTGCTTGGAAGGAAAGTTCTAATCTACTAGGTTCCCAAAATTTGATCTAAGGCCATTACGGTGCCCCTCACCCGCCCCAACCCCCCACCCCCCTCCGGGGGTAAGATTTTCATGATCTTACTTAAGATCAGAAGTTCTGCTGGATATTCAGAGTATTCAGGGTGTCACCTCAGTTTCCTCGGAAAATGAAGTGTAACTATGAAGCTAAACGATTTTGGATATCTATTACTGAAAAGAAAAAAGTCTGAACTATTTTGATCTTCGGTTCTTATGCAACTTATATTACACTCGGCAGGGCAGTCCATCGTTTTCATTGGCCAAACGATATTACCTTATTGATGTTTAGCACCGAGCCGATGTGCACCGAGCTCGGAAGTGTCGCAGCCATGCCCGTAAGCTTGTAATTCTCTTTGTCCTCATACATTGCAGCAGTCGTTATTGGTTTGGGGCTAGGGGCATTTTTTTCTATCGTCTGTTAAGTTTTATTAGTTTTCTCAAAGGATATCGAGCCATTCATGTGAGGCCTTACGAGAGCTGTTACCTGAACCCCCCCCCCCCCCCCCCGAGCTAGGCTTTTTTCAATTTGGTTTTTACAAATCTTCACTGTCGAAAGCCTTCATCGTCAACTTCTCTAAACGCGTACTATTTTCAACGAAATATTGTAACCATTGAGGATAATTTTTTACTCAAACCTGACACACGTATTAAATTCGCTTCAGCGCTCACACGCATCCGAGACCGCTCAGAATAAAAACTGAACTTCACTTGATCGTTGTAGGTTTTAACGAGTCGAAGTCGGTTCACAGTAATAACTTTGTCCATTTTTCTACTTTTTAAGATCACCCTTTACATAGATCTCATATTTAGTTTGTTGCGATTTCCTTTAAAAACACACGCGGTGTCAAGGAGGTTTTTCCTGGGCAAGAACATCCAGAAATGGCGCAAAAGAAACCTGGCATCTCTAAGTCAAAAATCGGGACATTGAAATTTGTTAAACAGTAAAAAAAAAGTATATACATATATATAAAACTCGTCAGGGATATCTTTAGCTACATATAATCGTACCAGATTAATACCAACAACTTACCTTTCCAAGCTGGGCGATAACACCAAAAACGGTTTGCTGGTAGATCTGGGAAGCGAAATAAGTCCCAAAGCAATGAGAAGAAATGAAATCAGCAAAACAATCCGCTTTCGAAATTGCATCATAACTGCAGCTGCAACAGACTGGGAGCGTTGAAAAAGCGTTGTCTGCAAAATGAAGATATATTATAAATATAATGAATCAAATATCTTCCTCGACCATTGTAGCTAACAGCGAGTGTTGTGAACGGCAGAAAAACAACTGAGCTTTGATCAAACTGAGCTTTGATCACGAAAGCACATTCAAAGGACTGTTTACGACTGAATTTCAATAGAGCTCGTTGGTTGATAGGTTGATTTAAATAAATAATATATCTTCTTCAGCCCTCCTGCAGATGGAATCCACGTTTCTTTGTTTCCTCCAACATCTTTTACTAACATCTGTCTTTTTCTGACACAATGGCAATTTCGATACGACTAGCTGAAAACAGAAATGGAAAGCGAGAAGGAAGCACTTTACAAGGGGTACGTAAACTGCCCGGAGAAAAAGTGAGATAAATTTAATAAATTCTCCATGTTTTCTGTGATTTGTACGCCGTGTAAGCCAAAACCGACCAAGTTATATTAATGCCATTAGTTTCCACAGAAAATCTTCAAAACAGCAGGTTCATTTTCTTCGTGAGATTTGTCAGGCAAGGAGATGGTGTCTCAAAGTCCTGCACGGCGTCCCCCTGTGTATAGTTGTTAGAACTATTTCTCTAAAAGATAAAAGTTTTATATTTGTGGTATAGCTCAATTCTTTCTCTAGTACCCCCTTAGATTCCCAACAGAAGAACAATATGTATTTGTCTTTCTTGCGGCCTTTCAAAGACAGTAATTACTTAAAGCATCAAACCAACTCAACCAAAACAATTGCTATAAATCAACCATGGTATAATAATATCCCTTCACTCTTAACGTGTCCATGTCATCGAGTTTAAATTGCTGCTTTCTAAGGTTAAATTCCATGCGCTAATAGATCATCCCAGTGTCACTAAAGAAATTTGGTATAAGGACAAGTTTCGCTTATGAGAGAATGTCAATTTAGTTAAAGAAAGTATTTTGCGTTCTGAGCGGCTGCCAACGGGCTGAACCGCAAAACAGTACCTTCTGGTATTGATTAAAAAAAAAAGAGAAGTTTCCTGTTGCACTAAAACAAATAAGCCTGTTCGATTCCAGGCTCTCGGTCGATGAGAGTC
Organism: Orbicella faveolata; assembly: GCF_042242905.1. Taxonomy (NCBI): domain Eukaryota; kingdom Metazoa; phylum Cnidaria; class Anthozoa; order Scleractinia; family Merulinidae; genus Orbicella; species Orbicella faveolata. The sequence continues at coordinate 11,756,562 of NW_028301558.1, read as the reverse complement.
TGGGACAAATAATTTCATTAATGATAATTGCTACCTTACCCCCTTGAAAAGTAAGTGGCCGATATGTTCAATCATTCACATGTTCGAGAGCTATAGTTAAGTCAATTGAAAGGTGAATCATTGCACAACTCTACATTTAAAAAAACATATACCGTTACAACAATGTGTCATCGCATTTCGCTCTTGAGTAAACGCACCAACCATTTTTGAGTATGTAGCCTAGTGAACTATAGTTCATCTCCGCCGAACGTCAATGCCGTACACTGTGACAAAGTGATGCAAACACAAACTCAGGTTAAGTGGTATGTTAGCGGTATGACCGACAAATTATCAATGACAGGGAAAGTGTATGCATGTTAAATGACACAGAAATTTAGAACTGATGCAGTTTTCTTTATATCCTTTTGCCTTATTACAAAATTTGGCTCGATAGAATGATGTATTCGTTGTATGCCACGTGAAATAAACACTACCAGCCGCAAAACTGCTTTACAAAATCGGAAACGAAATTGGAGAAAATTCAATTGCTAACCCGTTAAGTGATAACATTAGCCGGCAATCTTAGTGGTACTTTTTCGAAACGCCATCGCTTTGATGCCATTTTTTCTTTCGGCAACTACTGGCGACGAATGTCAAGCGCAGATCACGGAATATGGCCGACGTGGAATTCAAAGCCAAAGCGACAAAATTGAGAATGGAAAACTCACCTTCCTGCTGCCGGCAATGGCCCTTCGTATCGTTTCGTGTTCGTCCTAAACCATGAAGGAAGGAGGTTGAAAAAAAGCGGCAAACAGTCGAAGCACTAAATAGTATATGCAAATCGTGTCTTATTCTCGAAAATAATAGGTCACGCTTGAAAAACTTCAAATAGCACGTTTACCCTAGAGGCGTTTCATACGGCTTTGTAACTGAAGGTTGTTCATACCTCTGCAATAACCCAGATGCGTTTAGAATGCCGAACTCCAAAACTTGAAAAACAGAAATGACAGAGAAGTTTAAACTGGTCTAAGAAACTAGGGAATTTTCAATCAGAATTAACAGAAATCGAGTCTCAAACTGAAAGACGACATGGTGCAACCGCAAACGGGAAAATAATTTCTAATTATCTGAGTATATCTTCAACCGAATTGTTGATTCAAGTGAAATTACTAAGTAGCTAATCGTGATGTTGCCACGCTGCAAACTATTTTGTTTGAATATTAATGTTATCCATTATTATACTTACAGCTGTTTAATATTTTTGTTGTAAGGCATTTTACTAAGTCATCTTGCAACCTGTTTTTTATTCCGTTTATCCTTAATTAATGCGATATAATAATGTTATCCTATTTTATCTTATCTCTCTTCCTTTGAATTGAAGAGCCCAAAAAGCGTCAGGGTAGGAGACTACTTCATACGGCACTCCTGAACAATTGCACCTGTAAAAAGAATTAAGTCTGCTAGTATGTCCCTTATACCTTTCCGTTGTCAAAGTATGTTAACTAATATGAATTTTAAATATTTTCTAACCTCTCTGTGGTATGAGTATTTCATGAGTGTTTCAGAGAAAAGATGCTATCGAGTTCGGTCATTTTTTGCTTGCTTTTGGGCTATATCTCTGAGTTGTGGAATCTATTGTAGTGGAATTTCGGATATTGTAGTTGGTTATTGCGCATGCTGTTGCTTTTTGTAGTTGGATGTCCTTTGAATCTCTTGCTTCACGTCATTTGGCGATCACACCATCCGCAACAGCATAATCGCACCAAAAGAAAATGAGGAACGAGGCTGATATGCGGCCATCTCGAGGGCCATCTTGACGCAAATACGTTTTGCAAAGAAAGGCAAATTATACGGCAAAGGTAAATTCTGCGTCAGGTCAAGTTGGCCCTACCGCTTCAACTTATCCAGGTTCCTGTAGCATGAAGCGACTAGGGATATTCCTACTCCCCCCTAGATGGGATACTGGTCTATTGCAGGGTTACCGCCAGTATTGACTTCGCCTGTATATGTACAAATTTATACACCTGATAGAGGAGAGGCCGGTTGTGAGAGTAGTGTCTTGCCCAAGAACACAACGAAATGTACTCGAATTCCGACCGCTAGGCCCAGAGTCCAGCGCGCTAACCATGAGGCCACCACGTGCGTCACTCACATTATTTGGTACATGGTATATGAATCACGATTTGGAGTCTAAGAGCTTCAGAATCAACCGACCAGCGCAGCATGGAGTGAAAAGGCGTTTAATCCTGGGAGGGGGTAATCTTTTACAAAGGTTAAAAATTAGAAATGTTCAGCGTCAGTGGTTATGGTTTGGAACCGCTTGGGTCTGAATAGCGTATAAACTTCGACCATCTCAGTATGAAATGATTATAAATCAAGAAATTTGAAGCCCTTCCTTATATAATAAACGGAAGTCATTCCTGGTTAGCTGAGTGCATGCATGTGAGGCGTGCACTCAAAGAGTATCGATTTTAGGCTCAGGTATAAAATAAGGTATCGAAGATAAAATATTTTGGTGGGAAACAAGTTAAGGGCTTCAAGAAATTAAACACGCTTTACATTCCCCCCAAAATTTTGGGAAAGTTCCCCCTACTGGAAGTTTGATTGCATATCTGTCCATTTACACTCCGCTGGAGACAGTCACTACTTTTCCGTGAGTTGTACTGTTTATATTTTTGACCCCGAATAATCACCAATTAAACTCGGCGTAACATTACCAGTGAGAAGCACTTTCATACAAGAGAAATTGAAACCTCTGTTAACTAATTAGTTCTGAGTAAATGTTAATCGTGCTTTAAACAGCCCTGCCTGGGTGGAGTGAGAAATTGTGAAGGTCAAGTTTCTTTTCCCCAATAACACAACACAATGCTCTTGCAACAGGACGTTTTCGAGTTTTCTCTATCAAGCGAGGCCTGGTGCACAGCCATTCATATGAAAATGAGTATAATTTGCATGCGAATGAAAACTCATTTTCTTTTGAAAGGATGGGCACCAAGACTCGCTTTGAGAAAGAGGCGAAAGGTAATTCGGAAATGGTCTATTGTCCAGGGCTCGAGCCTGGACCACTCGATTTGGATTTTAGTGTCACTAACCAAGAAGACCACAGTGCGGCTGAATCCGGCCTCATCGAGAACAGCGTCAGGAGGCTTGAGTAATTGCCATGGAAACCAGTTTCAATCGCACGTGGTCTTAGCTTCAACCTGCTGTTGTATACAAAGACAGACTTTCTTCCCCACAAAGCCAGATATCACACAGGGATTGGATGTTTGAAGTCTGCCTGATCCAACAAAACACCACCAAACGTTTTACTTGGAGTCGATGCATTATTGATACGCCTTTTGCAAACTTTTCCGTCGCGTGCGATTAAAATTAAAAGTGATCCTTGCGCGAAACTTCTCTATTTGCACATTGAACCTTGATAAGCGGAAAATTAGCTTTTTGGATCATCCAAGTAACAAAATTCGCTTCAAAATATGCGATACACTCTGACTAGCTTAATCTTTATTTTCACATTTTGTCAACGAGGACTCACGAACGAATTTAGCGCCAGTCGAGATGAAGACTTAGAAAACTCGTGCAACTCGCCGAACCATTGTTCCGTTGAAGACGAAGGACCTTGTAAGGATGATGGAGAGCAGAAGTTATACCGCTGGGACCCTGTAAAGGTTTGTCATTTTTTTAAAATAATCTCCGGCCATTAAAGTAACCCAGTGCGTGGATGTTTTTGTTTTTCATCGTTCTTTCCTCGACGCTGAATTCAGTTCCTTGCTGCCTTAGTGCGATTTTTCATCATTTCTCAGTATAATAATGTCCGACGGTCTTAACGAGATCAGATCAGAACAAGACAACGAATTATTTGAACGATAAAGAGTGATAACAAATCAGTCTGAGTTGGTTGTTTTCTTTAGTTTCTATAGAATTGCTAAATAACTATCACAGGCAACTATTAATCTCAGTAAGCGCTGTCAACTTTTCATGCACGACTAAAATAACAATAACAATATAACGATAAAATTATAATTGCTGGGCGAGACCTTGGTGGCCGCATAAGACATGTAAGAGCGGTCCATCAGACTAACTCGCGACTAGTCTTTCTTATCCCTCCAAGAAATATTTCTTGATCATCTCTTCGCGAAGGGAAAGCGATCGCTGATTATTCTGTAGACACCTTAACTTGCAGAGACACTGAGGCCCAGGGTACTTAAAATTTGTCTAGTGAAATCAGTGTCTCGTTTGCTAGAAGCTAGCACATTTTCTAGCGTCTCCTCGCATTTGAGCTTTTTGTCGCGATCCTCTTTGCACAAGCTGAAGATACTACGGTTCACTGAAAGTCGTAGAATAATATGAATCGGCCGCCACGAGACGTGCACCAGTCCACGTGCAAGAGCTATCTTATTGCAAAGGACTGGTAATGATTTCTTGAATCTAAAAATACTGAGCTCAAGGTAAGTGCGGGTCCCCCGAGCGCTTGACTGAAATTTCTTTGCATAATAATAAATAGTGATGTTTATTGATGTTTTCTTTCACATTCCTACTATACACGTCTCAAGATTCTGAAAAAAAGATATTCGTAATTTGGAATCAACTAGAAAAGTTCTTAAACTTCTGAATCAATTCGAAGCCCGGCTATCGTGAGATACTCACATGTTCTGCCCATGTTCTCAGGTTGGATACAAACGAAAGCTGAAACTTGAAGGAGAAAAGGTGTACACAATGATCACTAGGGCCTTACAGCCTGCTCTGTTCGGTAAATAAATAGGCTTTGACTTAATCAAGAGCGGATAAGGAGGAGAGTTAATCCCCTTTCTTTCCAAGGTAGTCCTTGTCTCAAGTTATTTTTAGATCACTCACAAGAAGCACCAAGATTGAGAATTCGTAGAGTCTAGTAATATCCATTCTTGTGACGCAGAATTTGTCCGGCAGCCCAAGCGGTGTAACATTTTTCGCGGAAAAACGGGGTACCATGCCTAAAAATAACACGCGAGAAGGATTACCTTGGCGATAAGGTCTAAATGAGAAAATAACTCTCATACTCTAACTACTTGATCTAACACCCAGAGGTTAGGTACAGAACGGTTAATTAACAATTAGACCCGTAGCCCTTGCGGGCTACCGGTCAATAGCCCATGAGGCGAAGCCGTGGCCCTTGAGGGCGAAGGGTCTAATTGTTTTAGTATCACCCAACTAGTCGGACAGAAAAGGCAATAATAAAGTTAGCAAATGCAAGTTGAAGAAATATTTATTTGGGAATAAAACGAAAGAAAGCGTCACGCTCGATGGCGCCAATTTCGCTACTCGAGGACTATTACTAATAGACCCCTAGTAGCGTAGCCAATCAAAATGCAGGATTTGCATTAGTCCACTGGTTGCGTGATACTAATGTGATTTAGTAAAAGGTCGAAACGTCCAAAATGTCGTTATCGAGGTCGACCCTAGTTTTGACGTGTTTTTAATTAGGTCATTAAACATTTTATAAATAGACGCATTTATTTATAGTTAACTTCACACTACCGCCTGCACATTAGCATTTAGCTGTCGTGATAACATTGAGTCATCGGAACGTCTTTTAACTTTTTCATGGATATTTTTGTAAAATTTATATGCAAAATGATAATACTGGATGACGATACGCCAGACGTCGTTTTTGTCTATTATTATTATTATTATTATTATTATTGTTGTTGTCGTCATTATTATTATTATTATTATTATTATTATTATTTTAGAAATCCCCGATTTCTTGTCACCCGAAGAAGCTGATCACATCATTGATGTGGCTTATGGTGTTGGTTTCTCCAAAAGCGATATTCACCTGGACCCAGTGGCTAAAGATCACGCAAAGACATTGAGATCAACCGAAGGTAACAACCGTTTTAATTCTTAATCAAAAGAAACAGTGGCATAGAAAGATCGATTAGTGGTTAACTCAATAGTGATTAACTGGGTCTCCTTGTTCTTCTTTATTCTTTGAAGGTCACTCGAACAGCTCAGCTGGTTATTTTTTGAATTGGGATTTCGACAAAGATTACGAAATAACAAAAGACGAGGTGAGCGTGATATCCATTTTCTCTTAAATTTTCTGTTGTTTTCCAGTTTGTTTTTCTATCCAGTCAGTGGAAGGCAAATTCAAATGTCAACTACGACGCTAACGTAAATTACATCATTCGTAAAAGTCGCGGTGAGGACTTGTTTCTGATTGGTCAAGAAATGAAACATTTGTATTTCGATTGGCTGGTGCATGCATTGCGTATTACATCTCTTGCACCAATCAGAAAGTTTGGCAAAGCCGACACACCAATCAGCTGACCTATCGTACACAACATGGCTTACAGTTAAGAAAACGGAATGTTTGTCGTAATTAATTGGGTGGTGGAAGAACTCTTTAAACAAATGGGCACTTTTGTAGCAATGCAACCAGGTATGTACACGGTGCTAATTCCGTGTAACTAGGAGGTAAGCACTGGGAAAGTTAAACTTGCTCAGTTGAAGTCGTTTAGGTTTGAAGGCTGTTACATTCGTTTGCCATGCAACACGGCAGATTTTGCACCAAGTGACCGGTAACGTCGCTGCCAAAAAGTTATTACTGAACTTATAATCTGTCCAATCTTATTCCTCCGTTTCGCAGGCGATGACCTTTGCCAAGAAGTTTAAATATCTTTACTTGTCTCCGGTGGAAGTAGATGAGATGTGAGTTTTCATTATACCTTCATTTGCTATTACTGGTCATTTCTGATAGGCTAAAAGTAGCAATAAAATAACCACACCTTTTCTTGCAGGATAAAGAATTTGGATCTTAAAGAATTTGACGATGGTAAGAATAGGTGATAGGACGTTTTTCTTAATCAAACTCTAGAGGATCAGGTTTTTGATAATGATCAGCATCTATTTTCCCCTACAGTATAAATACAATGAGTGCCGTGCACGCAGGCGATGAGGAGATAATTATTGATCACCAAGTAATGAAAGGGTCCACAGGCATTTTAATGAGAGCATAGTGCGTCAGGTTGCAATATGGCGGTTTAGCATATGGCTAGCTCCATGAGCGGGCAAGTTGAGCAGAATCCTGCATCAGTGATTGGCTACCCGCAAGATGGCGCTAACTTTGCCAGCTCGGGAACACCCGATGTGTCCCACAAGAAAACAGTGTTCTTTTTCCATATAATAAACCCTTTATTGACCAAGTTTGTTCGATCAAGATGGTTGGATATTGGCCACGACTCCATTAACAAGCAGAAAAATGAACTTGGCCAAAATCAAGCCGTCTTGATCTCACGCTTGGTCAATAACCCATATATGCTAAATTTACTTAGCGGGTGGAATGACGTACATTGAGCACTGTAATCTACAACCAAAGCAATGACTCTGGCCAATCCCAAAGGACACAGACAATCCAGTGAACCAATCAAACTCGAAGTAATTCATGTAGCCGACTCGAATAGCGGTAAACTGTGTGGGAGCGAGTCACGATTGGTTTGATTTTACTAGCACTTCGGATTGGTTAAGGAAGTGAGGCGAGTTTTTTAAGCCAATCGCGTTGCGTAGTTATGCAAAACCAAAGCAAATGCGAACTACTTCGACACTTAAAGAAAACCTACTCTGTCAGAACCCAAACATCTATTTATACATGTGCACAGTAATGGACTGGAACTAACTTGCAACTGAGGCTGATGTGGGGAGTCTTTTCAAAGGCAAATTTGCATAAGTTTCTTTTTATGATAATGATGTTGTAGTCTAATACCGAGAACACGAATATGGCCCATTTAGGCGCGTATTCTTTATATTCTTGTTCAATCACACTTACTTTAAATGTCTGCACAATAGGTGTAGTAGAATACGAGGAATGGAGATCATTCAAGACTCACGCCATCGACATGTACATGAACGATATGAAAGAGAAACATCCTCATCATCGCGACCGCTTTAGTGACCAGGTCTGGCTCTTCCAAAACGCTGGCGCAGATGACATTCTCAGAAGGTTAAGAGAAAGGTACACCTTCCATGAGCCCTAGTGTTATGAAGTCTGTTTTCAATTTTTCAAATTGGGTGGATGGTACCTTTGGGTTGTAAAATTAATGGGGCATGCCCCAAAAATGGTACCTAATTCAAAACTGTTACGCCGCAAATACCAGCAATGCCACAAAGTAGAACTAGCATTGTGGTAACTTTCCAGAGTGTTTCCCTTCATTTCTGCTATAATAGTCACTATCTATTTCATTTTTTTTTTATTTTTTTGCTTCCTCAAAAGGGGGTTGCTAGCCACCCGATCCACCCCACAGCACTTAATCCGCCCCTGGTTTGCGTGTGAAAACGTCTAGTGTTAAATAGCCTAGAGGAAACTTTTCTAAGCTTTCGATTCAATGCCTCACTCGAGAGAGAAGAACATCTCCTAAACATGACGCAATTCCACGAAAATCCGTGAGGCTGATTGGTCGTTACTTGAACATGAAAGCCAATCAGCAGCCAAGCAGAAGCCGCCGTGCAATAGTGTGAAAATAGAGTGATTTCACGCTGACGTCACGTTGATGTATTAAAATCTTGAGGAATCGAGTTGAACTCTTTTCTTATGTTAACAATTACTTTTGTTCCAATAAACTTGCATGGCTGCTGGCCACGTGAGTGAAAACACTCACTAGGTATAGCAGTGGAATTTTTACTATTCAAGCCTAAGGTCGAGTAAGACATTCTAATAAACCAAGTTTTTACCGTTGATTTTATTTCCAAAGTAAGATGCACGAAGAGAAAAAAGTCAGCGAATGAAAACGAGAATCTATATCTCACAAACGGACCTGTTAGAATGACCACTTTTTAAACCCGGCTTGAAAATGATGTGGACTTATTTTTGTTGTGTTTGTTGGCAGAGTTTACAAGCTGACTCGGCTTCAAAAGGGGATAGTTTATGGTGGCGAGCCACTTCAGGTAATTCAGATAACAGTACTCTTTTCCATTAAAATCAATCGTGTTAGTGCAAAAGGTTGTCCATTTAGTCAGTCCGCAACTTAACGAATTCTCAACGTACTATTCTCAACGAAATTGCTTCATTTGAAGGTTTTTGAAGCCTTAGAAAGAGACGAGAGGAATACTGAATTGAACTTGCTCCTTAGTCCACTCCTTCCTTCCGTTTTCAGGATTGGTATAAATACATATTATATAATAATATGAAAATGATAAATTCTCGAAAGTCACTGTTTTGGCCACAAATAATTTTCTCTGAGCGATTAATCAGTGTTGTCAAGAGATTATGATCTTAGTGTTGTGAGATCAGGTTTTTTCTAAAACACATTTCGCTGCTCACTAGGTGGTAAAATACCGTCCCCATGGCCATTATCACGCTCACTATGACAGTTCCAGAAAGGCTGATTACCCGGATGGAACCAAATGTTGTCACTATGATCTCAAGAGTGCACCTATGGCTAAATGTAGAATTTGCAGGTATGGAACTAATGCTATCCCCCTCCCCTGTAGGGAAGTTAGTACAGCCCTCAGCATCGAAAAAAAGACGTTTTTAAGAGTGAATGCCTATAAAAATCGACCTAAATCGCCTATCAATGGCACAAGTCGAAAAATTGATTTCGCTTGTATTTTGCCCATAGATAGGTCCTAGTAAGAAAAGAAACGGACCATAGTTAGTTTCTGCTAATACAGCTTTCTTTGGCAGAAATATGCCAAAAACGATTTCGCCCCGATTGGGCTCAAAATCTACTGTCGGTTTTGCTGAATTTTCCGAATATTTGATTGCTTCGCGCTTCGCAGAACAGCTACTTGAGAATCTTTCAATGGATTTTATATTTAGTTCAGGTCTTCGTGGTATGACTGAGCGAAAAATAAAATAAATCGAAGCTAGTTTTGAGCTCGAAACGAGATCAAACAGACACGCAAAATTTTACAATGTGTTGCAACCGAATTATTGCATTAAAACATCGCCATATTTTTCTATGGGCTATAACTTTAAATACCATAAAAACACTTTCTACGGGTTAAACATACACCCAGCTGTTAGGATATCAAAAAATATCTCTGGACAAATGGTTTTAAGTCGCCCGCCTTGGCCTGTGTTTCTCATAGATTTTGCCCAAAATCCGCCGTTGGAATGTAAACAATTGCGTGACGCGGATAGTCACTCTCGAGTAAATATTCGTCTTCAACAATCCGATGAAAGCAATTTTTGAAACAATGTGTGGATAAAATAATGGAAAATGTTTTTTTTTTGTTTAAGTTAGTATAAATATATGTATATTTTTCGTTTGCATTGCAACACCCACGACATCCCTAATAAAGAAGGTGACTACAGTGCTCCAGGAAATGATTCAGGTGAATAATTTTTAACTCGCTTGTTTATTTCCACAAGATGGCTCAGTTATTAATTTCACTGATAAGTTACAATACAGTGACAGTTTTAGAGATACACTTAACCAATCCTCTATAGTTTATGGCAATTGAATCATTGACTGACAAATAAAGTCAAGTGGAAATACCATAAATTCTATAAACTACTAATTGCGTGACGGCATCTCAACTCTTCTAGCTGTGTACAAAATTTGTTTTTACACAATTGCAATATTGGCCGTTTTCACACTAGAGACGAATAATCCGTCTAGACGGATTATCCGTCTAAATAGACGGATAATCGGACGGATAAAAATAGACGGATTATCCGTCTAAAATGAGCACCGTTCCGTTTTCACACTAAGACGAATTATCCGTAATGGACGGGTTATCCGTCTCTAGTGTGAAAACGGCCATTCTCAAACTCAGATAGAAAACCCGGAATTTCTGGAATTGAATTAGCCGAGGAAAAAATTGCGTTTGCGTTTCAGTCAAAGTGGGAAAAAAAATCCATCTTTTCTACTGTGGTTGTTTGATGAATTAAGTGACAGTATTAACGCTATTCGCTACCTGTCTGAAATTTACAGATCATAACACTGGTAGACAAATAAACATTACAGTGGTCGATCCATGAACGGCAAACGTCCATCTTGTTTTGTTCGCGGAAGTCGGTCACGGAAGAGCGAATTTCAATGAAATATATATATATAATTTGATTAAGCGATTAGCCAAAATAGCGGGCGTCGATAAAACCAGGAACATGGAACATTCCGGAACGTCGAATAATTATAATAATTTTGCGGAAAATATGTAAAATTAAATTTTCAAAGATTAAATCAAACAAAAAATAAACTGGTATCAGCTCGGAAAATAAAAACAAATGAAAAACGTAACAAAAAAAAAAAAAAAAAAGAATGAAAAGAAAGAAAATGAAAGTGAATGTAATGAGTGAAGGCTAGCAACTAAGAAGAGTAATCTATTCCTTCCAGTCGTTCGCAGTCAGTTTAATCACGTGACTGTCTCTTATTCCCAGATTTCGTTCTTCACAGAAAACCAAGGTGGTAGCGTTCGAACTCCTTAATCAGACCTAAAAATATGGGTACACGAGTGTGATTTCTTTATTCAATTCATTACGTCAATACAAAGAAATGCGTATACACGATTTCTCATGAAGAGATAGTTTCTCCATGAGACAGAAATAGAACTCTTCAGCATTGAGTTTCTTGTCTAAACTAGTTCGGACTTCTCGAGCTCTGATGACAGTGTAAACAAATACAAAAAAAGTTTAAAAACATTTGGCCACGCGCGCGCTGTCTTGCAGGGTCGCTGGTCAAAGCTTTATTGTCTCAAGAAATATTTGTTACAAGCGTTCAAATGCATTTCCTGGAAAATTCTTTGTACAGTACAAGTCAATACTTAATTAATTAAAAATACTTTTACCGTAGGCTATAATCTTTTCATCGCTAGTTCAACTTCACGTGCAGATCGTTATCTGACATTCGATCAAACTTAGTTTTCTATCGAGCCATTCAAGTTCAGTTTTCTCTCGCGGGGTCAGCTTGAGAGTTTTAGTCTCGATAAGTTCTTCTTTACTGTGTTCAAAATATAACCATGCTACGCGGTTTTTTTGGTAACTTAAATTATTGCTCGAATGTTCTGCGGAAATCATCTTCACCGGAAATCGATCCGTCGAAATCAACAAATACAAATTTAATCACTGTAGCGTTCCTTCAGATCACGTAAGGCTACAAACGAACAATATCAACTTGTTATTACGCTTAACAAATGAACTTAGAACGATTTTCTTTCTGGAACTCGTTCTTGTAATTAAAATGATCAAAGAAAGAACGACAGCTTAAAACGACATGGCGGTAACACCCGACCTCCAAGTGAATTGCTTTTAATTGGCGTTTTTAATTAACGAAATTTCTAAAGCAATGCCTTTCAAATTATTAAAGTTAAAAGTGGTCCATTATGTTTTTCTTTTTTCACCCAAATGTTCTAAGATAGCCATCTGCAGTTTGTTGGAAACGAGTTATATATTCAGGGTGACCGTCCGCGTCACGCAATTGTTTACATTCCCACGGCGGTTCAGGGGAAAATTTATGAAAAACACAGGCCAAGGCGGGCGATTTAAAACCATTTGCCCAGAGATGTTTTTTGATTTTCAAACAGGTGGGTGTAAAGTTAGCCCGTAGAAAGTGTTTTTGTGGCATTTAAAGTTATAGCCCATAGAAAAATATGGTGATATTTTAGTGCTATAATTCGTTTGCAACACATTGCAATATTTTGCGTTTCTGTTCGATCTCGTTTCGGGCTCAAACGAAACCTCGATTTATTTTATTTTTCACTCAGTCATACCATGAAGACCTGAGTTGAATCTTAAAACCATTGAAAGGTTCTCAAGTAGCTGTTGCGCGACGTGCGAAGCAATCAAATTTCCAGAAAATTCCGCATAACTGGAAGTAGATTTTGAGCTCAATCGGGACGAAATCGTTTTTCGCAAATTTCTTCCAAAAAAAGCTGCATTAGCAGAAACTAACTATGGTCCGTTTGTTCTCTAGCTAGGGCCAATCTTTGGGCAAAAAATGAGCAAAATCGATTTTTCGACTTGTGCCGTTGTTTGGTCCATATTTGTGGGCAGTGGCTCTTAATTCTGCGTCATGGACTAACCGTTAGAGGACTTCAAATTTTCTTAACCACCATGACAAAATATGCTGTGAGAGTTTTCTAAATACTGCTACTAAAAGCTTTGGCAGTTTCCACAATGCAAGATTGACCAAAGTGAATTTTCCTCACAGACGTTAACTTTCAAGGTTGGACCGTCCAACGGTCGAAAAATCAAATTTCCGCTCGTGCGCAAAAGAGGACAACCACTGCGCATGCACTGAGGCCTATCAAATCACAGTCTTCGACGTTCGGTACCATTCGGTATGATGCCGGTGTAACCTGGAAGGTTTCCGTATGTAATTCTTTGAGGAGAGTAACTGCGATTGTTATGATCTTGTCGTAGCTCAGGGATTACTGCATGTGGAGCGTTTCTAAACAGCTGCGTTTTCGTGGACTGTTTTTTTTTTTAATGCGTCCTTGTATTACCTGTAGATACATCACCATTCTGTACTACCTGAATGATGTGGAAGATGGAGGAGAAACTGCTTTTCCTGTGGCCGACATGAAAGACTTCAATGAAACTGTGAGTGTCATAGATATCAAGGTTCTGTAGATTCAAAATTTCGCTTTGATTTAACTGCCACTCTCATACTCTCTCATTAACTCTCATGTTGTCAAGCGTCATCCCTTGTTAGAGAAGCACCTGATATCACGTGATGTAAACTCGCTGAGCTGATTCGTTGTGTCAGCATGGCTTGCACAACCGTGAACTGATCCATTATAGATATCAAATTAGAATTCAAAAGATATCGTATCACCCTGAAATTGGGCCTGTTTCGGTGAGTTACGAGAAGTACCTCATGGGATCTAGTTTGGCTATCTAAATTACGGCCATAACAGTCTAATATATGTACAGGCTAAGGATCCATGGGCTGAAAGGAGCCCTGGAGGGGCCTAAAATAGTTCTTTGATACGGTTCTTTTGGCCCAAACTTTCGTAGACTTTGGGTCCCCAGGGTTAAATTGGCGCCTTGGCACCTTACTATTTTTGTGATCTTCATTGTCTTAAATTGATTACGTGATGTTAGTCCGAGATCTCGGAGCCCTATTGTTAAGTAATGCGCCTTTCGAGAATCTCATGCAACTTAAGATGGGCTGACAGGTTTTTTTTTTTGCCGCAGGAATTTAGAGACCGTAAAGATGGCGACCGCTTCAATCTGAAAGAATACTGCCAGACTGCTAACATTGTTGTACCAGCCAAGAAAGGCAAAGCTATAATGTGGTATAACTACGAGCTTGATGGACAAACTGGCTGGATGAGTCACAGAGATGATAGATCATTACATGGAGGATGCGTCGTGAAGAAAGGCATGAAGTACATAGCGAACAACTGGCTTCCAGCCCCAGAGAATGACTCCGCCCATCTTATAAGTGAATATTTTGTAGAGCCGGATGAAGAATGAGACATTTTTTTTATAAGACATTTTAACGAAAGCAGGGAGCTCTAGTTTACACACTGTCGACCAGTCCTGTTAAAAAGGTGTCTAATTTTCTTCGTGTTTAATCTTCTATTTTTGTCTTAATTTTTTTCTCAGAGGTTCGTAGTTGTAATCTCGTGTAAAAAACCCTCTCATAAATATTTTGATTTAAGAAACGTAGCTCACAGTAAGCAGATAAGTAGGTCCGCCTTGCATGAAAACTGGATCTGTGAACGACTAATAATAATGCAAGCATGATGTTGCTATCTTGATACCAATTAGCATGCGAACGTAGACGTATTTCCGGCTGTCGCTTGTCTCTGCCGAAAAATAACGTCTGCGAACCCGAGCTAGGAAACGATTTCTGTGACGTAGGAATTCTAGGTGTTCGAGGTGTTCGCTGCCAGGAGCACTCGAATTTTACTCTATCGTGGAATCTGATTTGCGAAAGAGAAAACAAAAGTCATTGCGTCGCAGAAATCGTTTCCTGGCTCGGCCGAGACAAGCGACAGCCGGGAATACGTCTGCGTTCGCAGGCTAGATTCCATTGGCAGTGCCAAATAAATTAATTTTCGTAAATATGATGTGCCCCTTTACTCAATGCAGGTACACCTCCTGTCACCCGCAACTCAATAATAACAACAATCACTGTCTTAGAGCACTTTTGAATTTTTTTCAGGTATATGTGTTGTTGTATGGTTTCCTTTGTTCAAAATTTTCGACTGTTTTTTTGTATGCTCATATTATGCACTTCCGGTCATAGCAGCCTGTAGATACAAGCTGAGAGGCCGAGCAATTCCTAGTAAAGTAGTTTGAATGACTTCAAGGAGTATTACAAGCGACTCTTGATGAATGATGACAGTCTTCGTTGGGTTTTGAAGAGTCACTGAACCATACAAAAAGGTGTGCTTCGATGTTGATGAAATGCTGATTGAATTAATCAACCGATGAACCAAACATCATCAAAACTTGGAATACACAGCACATGACCTGACGCTTCCCCTACCTGAATAGTACGCTAATTTTCCTCAGTCGCAAGGGTAAAGCTTTCAACAATGAATACCGTGTATATACATGAATGCTGCGCATTTTTCATCTCTCGTTTTCACAACAGATCAAAGTAAAAGCGAGCGCAAACTCTCCCTGATCGTTTTGTTCAACCTGAGCGGCCATAATAGATTATTGTCAGTATTTAAATTCGGCGTCATTTGTACAAGCAGAGTCTATGGGCTCCAGATACAAGTTTATACCCTTACGGAGTCTTACTGTGATTTATGAGGGCCTGGAGGGAGACTTAATCAGTTCAAGAGTAGAAATATTCTGAAGGCCGTTTTTTCTCTCGTTTCTCAAAACTTCGAATCCCGAAGAGAAGAATAAAAAAGATCTATTTAACCGGTTTCCTAGAGTGAATAGATCGTGTTATAATATCTTGACAAATTGTTTTTTTCGCATGTTATTTGCGCGAGGCGTGTATATATGACCATTAGAGTTGGGTAATAAAGAATAGTAATTGGACTGAGTGGAGTACAAAGGGCAAGAAATAATCGGACGAGCTCGCAGGCCCATTTGAGATTACGAGCAAGATTACTTTCTGAATTGTACGACGCGAGGTCCAATTACTAATTCTTTCAATAACAAATTTCGAGATATAAAAATATTTTTGAGGACTTCTTTCGAACGAAAAAGTCAGTAGTGTTTTCCACAAGTTGTAACAACTGCAGGGAAAGAAGGAAGCCATTAGAGCTCACTAATTGGCGTGCGAATGACGTAGGTATCTAAATAACCAATAGCCTCCATTTGGCGCGAAAATGTATAAACAGTAGCCTCCATTTGGCGCGAAAATATGCCAGGATATTTGTCCGCGGACATCATTTGTTCCGAGAAGCGAACAGTTTTCCGAGAGCGTAGCTCGAGGAAAACTGTGAGCTTCGAGGAACAGATAATGTACAAGGACAAATATCCGAGCATATTTTCAAAGTCAAATGGAGGCTGTTGTTCAAATATTTTTCGCAACACGCGCAGTTTCGAAAATTGGGGAATATTCTCGGATATCCCCCAGTTTTAGCTGGGGGAATATTCGGTCACGTGACGCGTTTAGACCAATCGCGCGCGAGAGAAAATATTTGATGGGTTATAATTACCGATATCCAATTAGAAAAAAGTTGAAATTTGATACCTGTAATTGGATACACACGTGATCACGCACCGATTACGTGACAAATAGGTGCTTGGAAACCAATGACTATGGAGAATTTTGTTTTAGACATGATTTTAAAAAAGAGATAGCTACCGCAAAGACTGTGAATTGAGTCCTAAGTTCGTAATGGGATTATGTGACAGTCTTTTCTCAGCTAGTTCAACCCCATCTAGGCCCTCTCGGTTTACTCAATAGGGTCCGTATAATGCTATCCTACCCTACCCCCACCCCCACCCCTTGATGAGATGTTAGTCCATCCTATCGTAGTTACAATTAAAACACAAAAAATAAACAAACAAACAAACAAACAAAAAATCAACGAAAAGATATGTTAATATTTCGGTCAGATATTTAGATTTAATTTCATTCTATATGTTATACTTCTCACTACTCTACATCTGGTGCTTCTAAAACAACTCCAGTTAAATCTACACTTCGGCACTTTAAAACATTTATAATTGCATATTAAGAAAAAGATTTTAAGGTAATTCAAGCAGTAACTACTGTCAAGCTAATAGATGTGAAGAAAATCACGAGTTTACTGACACGTCTGTCAAGATTAGAAATGAAAACAGCAATTTCATGGCATTATAGGACGAAAATAAGCTTAGCGCCAAAACGAGGCTATGCCTCGTGCGAGTCTAAGAAATGCCTCCCACAAGAGAGGCAAATACAAAGGAGGCAAACCGTTTTTCACCTCTTGTGATGCATCGTGCGGGTGGACCGGTGAGAGTGGGACTATATGAAAATGAAATATTCGAAATGGTCCGCCTAACTGTCCTAGCCAGGTGATCTGTGACGTCATTGCGGGGGCCTGGGAAAAGAAATTTTAATGCCGTATCCCATAACCCAATACGCGCACCAATTCAACCTGTTTTTGGAATCATGGCGGCTGGTCGGCGTGATGTGATCTCGATGTTTTAAAAATACTTCGCCATCAATGAGCGAGAATACTTGTCACTGGGTAGTTTGTACAATGCAGTTATTGCCAAGAAGAGAAACTCTGCGTTGTTGAATGCGTTGACAACTTTTGGCGAGGAGCGTTGCAGACAATCCAAACGTAAGCTCGATGTACTTCTGCGTTGTATGAAGCTAGCTTGTTTATTTCTTTGTTATGTACTGGACATTGGCTTTATCAACAGTAAATGTTACTCGTATTAAAGCTGTTATTGGTTTTTGGGAATGGTGTGTTTGTCTTAAGTTTATTTTTATGTGCTGATTTTAAAGAAGTTTCGATGGAGCCTTCGTTGCTCTCTCGAAGTCAGTTCCATTGTTGCGGGTGGCACAATTCTTGCAGGCATTTTGACGCGGCAAGTACTTAAGTATTGTTTCTTTTGCCGGCTAATTGTTTTTATTATGGCTTTTTATTGTTTGTTTGGATATCTTGTCGAGCTATGGAAAATGTGCTTAACACCGAGTCAGTAATTCGTCTTCATTGCCCATTTCAAAACTGGTAAATTCTACAAAAACAAAGAGTTTAAACGAACATCTTCGTCTTTATCCGGAACACAAACCGGGTAGCTTGCCAACCTCCCGGAAACGGGTTTCATTTAGACAATGCACAGAAAAATTTCTAGACGAGAGTAATCTTTATTCAAGGAAGCAAAGGGTCAGCAAGCTGCTGAACTGTCTGAATGATGAAGAACTTGTGGATTTAGTTTTACCAAGGATTGTCAAAATTGTGTCACCCGTCGACTTTGTACTGCACGGAACTGTTGGAACTCGCGATTTTCACAGCAAATTATGCAAGTTCAGAAATGAACTGTCCCTGCACTACCCAGAACTTCAAGCGCTGTTTTGTCCAGAGCCCTAGCCAAGCACTGGTTTCTATAATCAGAGGCAAGTGTTAACTGAAGTAGTTCAAAAGAACAAACCTTATTCTTGCAACTAGCTCCTCGAAATTGACAATGGTTCTTTTTTCAAGGAAGTTGTTATGCCTTGTGTTTTTAGAAAACAGCACTCAGCATTTATGGAATTTTCTTGTGGAATTGTGAGGTCACTTACGATTGGACAAAAAGAAACACAAAATGTACTGAGAAACAAGTGGGGGAAAAATTGGAAGGGCCCATTGGCATCAATCCAATTTTAAGTAAGGATGAGATTTTTGGTCATCTGAATGACACCTGCCAAGAATTACTGAAACAAATTGGTCTTACTAGAATTCAATGAATTTGGAGAAGTGTTCTTAGGTCATGTTGACATTGAAAAGTACATTTCATTGTTTCCTACCCAACCTGGTACTTAGAGTGTAATCAATACAGCCAATAATTGTCTGATTCTAATGGATTACACTGATAGCTTTCCTTGGCTAAAATGGTCTCGTCATCTAACAGGAGAAACCAGTGCAAGGAGTGAAACTAACTGAGCCTCACAGTTTACTAAGTACAGTTTTAACTGGTGCTCTTTGGTTGGGGAATGATGCCTATGAGACAACAAGAAAATGTGGTCAAGCTTTTTACAAACAACTTTAAGAGCTAAAAACAATTTAACACCCACTGACTGGGCAAGAAATTAAAAATTATTAGATGAACATGTGGGGGATGGTAAGGAGAGGAGATTATCTACTGGCAGTTCATCTGCCAAATCCACTTATCCAATGCCAGAAGCCCCAGAGCACCAGATCCAACTGGGTAACATGAAGATCATCTGTCCAGAACCATTTTGGACAGTTTCAGATGCAGAGAGTTGCCAGAAAAAAATTGAGACTGAACTGTGTGGAAAAGCCCCCACCAAAGAAAAGCACAGAGAGTTTGCCAAACAAAATCTTGGGAACACTGGGCATAAAAATTTGAATGGTACACCCCTTCCTGAGTACTACGCTGGTACTGCTCACCTTGGCATTCGATCAGTTGAAACGCTATGTTTGCGAATTGCAAAAATTGCAGCATGTAAAATGTGCTTTTTCAAACTAGTTAACACTGACAGTGATTGTATTGTGCCAGAAAAAACCCACCAAGGCACCAAAATTTTTTCTCTAGCTTTACTTTCCTTGAAACAATGGAGGTAGGGATCTGTAGGGTGGTTATGGATTTTTCCTAGAACTACACAATACGAATAACAAAAACCAAAGCATAAAGTGCCATTTTCAAAAATCGTCAAAGTACTTTTAAAATTAGGAAATAATGTGCACGTCTTTCACAAGTTTGCACCCTTTTTAGGATATTTAGAAATAAAAAGAGGGCTACCGGTACACTAAAAATCCTGCATAGTTATGAAAGCCTCTGACGTTCCTGGTTTGGAAATTACTGAAGATTCCGTAGTTCTAGATGTCAAGTCACAACAAAAGATGGAGAGGAAGGTTCGCAGGCACTTGGCTACGCAGAGTTTTATCATTGAAGCAGACGTCCACCAGAAATCGAGTGGTAAATGGGCAGAGCAATGTATCCTGTCTAGTGACAAACCACCATACCGGATTACGGTAGGACTGATGCGTCAAAGAGAGTCAAAATTCAGCCAGTTGAAAGAGCTGCTACTAAATATTCCACCCTTGAAGCGAGCAGCCGATGGAGGCCTACGGGCAACTTACCCACCAAGTTCGCACGTCCATGGAAATCCCGAGGAAAGATATCCGATCCTGAAAGATCCGACTCTCCTCAGAGCCGGACAGCTAGCTTGTTTAGATCTGTTAACAACACTTCCACCGCAGAATAAAACTGAGTACGTCGTAAAAATGTACTCACTGATTCAATGTACATGAAAATTCAACACTTTTCCGCGGGAAAGAATCGAGCGCTGACGAAATCCGAAAGAATTATACGAGGATTTGACTCACAGAAGACATCCTAATAAGTAAGCTTTTGAACTGTCACTTTAATTCTAATTTAGAATAAATACGTCGGATCCGCTCCGCAAAATATCCGCTCTGCAGACTAAAGTTGAGCTGGCTGGGAATTTTAACATTAAACAGAATCTTGCTGAGAATTTAGCTTATCGAGAGCTAGCTAGCTGGAAAATTTTTTTTGGTGTTCAAATAGCTTACATTGTGGTTTTACTAATTAGTTCTGGCTGGAAATTACATTCCGGATGCAACCACTGACTGAAGTGTGTCACTTGACACTCTCTGACTGCTTGACCTTTTGTTTAAAAACATGCTTACAATATAATGTTAGTTGTTTATTAAAGTTTTATTTACCAGCAAACAATAGAAGTCTGTTCTGCTGTCATTTATAGTGTGAAATTAGATCGTTTTCTTTTCCCTTGACGCTCCTTTTTCCCACGTTCAGTTGCATGTTTCACCACCGTTGATCCGGTCGCGGAAAATGATCGTCTGTTCTGCTTTCATGTTCTACCTTGAGACAACTGGTTATCTGGTGATGACGTTTGTTGGTTCGTGCAGTCTTTTCACATTTTTGCCTGAGGCCCGGTGAGACTGCGGTAACCTCGTAATATTTTGTAACTAAAACATTGTTCCCGTATAATTTTGTGTCCAACGGTCGGTTTCAAGCGCGATCAGATTTTGCCGACCAGTTGTTTGAGGGTTTGGCAGCCAGAGAACTCTGAGGACTCCACTCATAAATTCAAAGGTTCAGGTAAGAACTACTTTGGAGTTGAACTAGCTGAATCAGCCTATATATTTAATATTCAGTGATAATGTTTAAGCAATGTGTGCGGGAAATGCCGGCGCAGGTTTTCAAACTGTTTTCGCCACTCTATTGTATTTCAAACCCAACGGAAAGTGCAGCTTCAGTGAAGACAGTGAAAGCAAGCAAAGGCCTAATATGTCTCAGAACTTGGAAGGGTTTTCGAAATTGTCAGTGCATTCATCCACAGTGATCCTACTTCCAAGTGTAATTTCAATTCTGTAATTTTAACGACCAGTAAAATCCGATCCCGGTGCTGCAGTCGATGATGAGCGCTTTTTAACGCGTCGAACGTTAAAACATGAGCTATTGAAACACATTTGCCGCGTCTTGGACAAACTGACGAGATATTGAAATGATTATTTTTTCCCGGTGTAAGAAAGTATTGTTTCCATCGGTTTCTTTACTGAAGTGCGATCGTGTTCTTTATATAACTGAAGGCTGATTACCTATTGCTGCCTTTTGATATCGCCGAAAATTTCCCCTGAAAGAGCTGTTGACCAACACACCTGATTGATCTAGTTCAATGCTAATTGTACTGTACTTTGGGATTTAAAAAGGCAATACAAAGGCTTGCCATGTCAAAGGTGAGAAAAGACCAGAAGGCAATCATGTCATTCCAGATTTCGTTCTTTCGGTGTCGATAGCGCCAGGAGAATAATGTGTAATTTAATTTCTTATGCGTTCCTATTTGTTAACGCCCGTGTTTTTCGCACATTCAGTTTCTGTTAGAGAACAAGTTATTTTGCATGGCTACGTTGTTACCGGAAATGGAGACATTTCACCTTATTGTCCTTCTTTTTCTGATGGCACGGACAGTGATTTTGTGGTGGAACATTATCGCGCGGTTCAGTTCATGTAGCTAAGGCAAAGCGCGAAACATGGCACATGAAAAAATAGGGGAGGGGCGTGGCACCAGTTCACACCATTCACTGAATTCACGCTTCTGGTTATAGTTTGATGACGAAATGAGCGGTAAAAAATTATTCCACAATTATTTTTCTTAAACAGTTAAATCCTTGCTTCTTTGACTTGCCCCAGGGAATGTAATTTTCAGCAATGTAACATCAGTTAAAATCTAAGACATTTCATTGAATTCTCTCATGAATGAGCTATTTTTGTGAACATAGTTCTTGATCTAGATCTTACATTGAGGGGCCCGATAGTATCACCAATTTTGTGTTTATTATGTGTCCGTGGCTGTATGCGTATTTGGATGCATGTGTGTGTGTGTGTGTGTGTGTGTGTGTGTGTGGACGTGGGGAGGACGCCGGTATAAGAGGGATTGTGCAGTATGTTACATTTTCTGAAACATATCATTTTTCAGGTGTAAAATTAATTGCGTGAACTAAAAGAAGCACAGCTAAAGGTGCTTCAAACGTTACCCGATGTCATGGACAGGTACCCAGGAAAAGATGAGCAAATTTGTTGATGAAATCACGAGATTAAGTTTGTGAATCTTTTATGCTGATCGTCTAGTGTATATTTATGACATTACATTATTCTGATTGATACATTTTGTTAACGAGTTAACGAGGGTTGATGCTGTTAATAGCAATACTTTTACGGTGAACGGCCTGTAACATCCCAACAATGCCGGGGTCTTTGCTGCGAATGTTTGCACTTAACTGTGTGAAACTTTTACGGTGAACGGCCTATAACATCCTAACAATGCTGGGGTCTTTGCTGTGAAACTTTGCACTTAACTGTGTGAAACTTTTACGGTGAACGGCCTATAACATCCTAACAATGCTGGGGTCTTTGCTGTGAAACTTTGTACTTAACTGTGTGAAACTTTTACGGTGAACGGCCTATAACATCCTAACAACGCTGGGGTCTGCTGTGAAACTTTGCACTTAACTGTGTGAAACTTTTACGGTGAACGGCTTTAAACATCCCTTCGATGGGTATTTATGAAATTTTTACGGTAAACTACCTCTAGGAATGTGAGTGTCTTTGGTTGTTTAGCTTTCAAGTTAAATTAATTTTGTGAAAGTTGTGTTGACAGTGCTTTGCAGTCTTGGGTAAGGCATGGATCAGTGACATGGAGTGAGATGGATCACCAACATTCAAGGTATGTATTATCAAGATTTTTTTTACTCATTTTATGATAAAGATTCTAATGTGGTTTATAAACTTTTATCTCGCAATTCCAGAGTGGGAAGCTCAGAGAAGACAGTTGTCCAAAGAAAAAGGAAAACACGTTTTTCAGTGCTTTTGAGGTAGACATGGTGTTACTAATCAGCACTAAACCAGCTCCCTTTGGTTGTTTTAAGGAGCTGGCATAACCCTTTATTTTTCAAAAAAAATCATTAGAAGTAATTGTAAACTAATAAATCGGGGTAAACATATAAAATGTGTTGCTGTTGTTGAAATTACAATCATTATTGGGCTAGCAATATAGAAGTAAGGCCGATATGTAGTAGTAAAGGACTTCAATATTATTTTTTGTTCATTTCCCTTACAGCATTATATAAAAGAAATTTTGCAACAAGCATTTCTTTGGTGAAAGTAAGTTTGATCTGAATGTCTAGAAGGATTAGAGGGATCTTATTTTAAACATAAGTGTGAATCGTTTTATAATCGTTTTATAAGTATGTATGTATGTCAGAACGTAAAGTGCCAAACTGTCACACGTATGCTGAACCTGGAAGGCATCTGAAGTATCGGAAAACAACGTGCTGGGAGACACCTTGTCCGATCCGCTTAAACATAAATGGTAAGTTGTATTGTTTTTCAAGGGATAAGATAATCAAAGTGTAGATTTTGCTCATAGCGGCAAAAATAACCACATATTCCTAATTTGTCTCTAATAATAGTCAACAGACAATAGGCTGTTGAATAAAGGTCCTAAACGATGCGTTTGTTTTTAATCTAGGTCAAAACGCTGGCCAGAACATTTTTTCGCCTATAATTGCCTTGCTGGCATTTAAAATGTTACCCTTTACTGCTGGCTGGCTACTTGGCTAATCGCCATTTTTCTAGCTCGGTATTCAAAATTTTCATTATGTCTGGCTGGGAGTTTATGAAATAAAGTCGATCTTGCTAGCAGTGAAGAGCGGATATTTTTTTCCCAGGAAAGTTGCTTATTAATGGTAATTGACGTGGGAGCACAGAATCAGTGCTTGGGAAGTCACATATTAAATTTCCAGTTAAAGTGTCGTTGGGTACTCCTGTTCCATGGAACG
The DNA here is from genome assembly GCF_042242905.1 of Orbicella faveolata. Lineage (NCBI taxonomy): Eukaryota > Metazoa > Cnidaria > Anthozoa > Scleractinia > Merulinidae > Orbicella > Orbicella faveolata. The sequence goes on along the minus strand of NW_028301558.1, from coordinate 11,732,208 downwards.
ATTTCTATGTCGCAAACCTTCCCGCATGTGAGCCGAAGAGTCGCCATGATTCGAAAACAGATTGAATTGGTGCGTGCGTTGGTTTATGGGATACGGCATTAAAATTTCTTTCCCCAGGCTCCCGCAATGACGTCACAGATCACCTGGGATTAACTGCTCCGACTGTTAGTTTTAGCTCCTATAATTTTAACTTAGGGCCAGGAGCCCATGCCTAGGGCAAAATGGTCAAATTTATCCAGGCATGCGTAGTCATGTGTTATGTGTCATTTTCGATTTTACAGTTACAGCATAGCATGAAGTTGCGAATCACATTTTTTCGGTAAATTGTTCTCTCTGTTACTCAAGTCTTGACAAATCACATTGAAGGGAAGGCAGTAACCACACTTTGGTCTTTGATGTCGTAGATCACAGTCAAACATACGCAAGGTGATCCAGTTTTTCCATTAATCCTTACTGGTGCATTAAAATTCTTTTTCAGCACATACCTGTTCACATCAGAACGGTGCGGCGTCACAGCATCTGGGCAATTACAGGCCTCTTGGACTAGTCTCCACACGGAGGCTTCTTCAGAAGAAAAAAAAATAACTTTTTCCCTTTTTCACTGGGAGCATATGATTTTTCTTCACGTGTTTTTTCACGCCATCACTCGGTGCACTGCCGGCTATCCTAGCTAGCTTTTTAACATCCTTGATTGGTGTAATTTCTTGCTCATTCAATGAATCCATAGTTTCAGCCGCAGTTTCTGTCCTTCCAGGCAGCTTGTTTACAAGCGTGGCAAGTTATGCAAATGAGTGGAATCAGCAGTTTACCTGTCCTTGATCGGCGTTAGGGACTTTCCTGGCACGGTTTCTAGTATCGTTCAATTCAGTGGTGTCGTTAGAAAACACTTGCTTGAGTGTTTTGGGCTAAAATGAGCCAGATATAAAGAAGTATTGAAGAAGTTAGATTGTAGAATTGAGTATTTTACTAAAATTAGGGTCACTGTCTCTTTGTCCGATATGACTTCTTAGCCAATCAGATGAACGCTGGTGACACTTTCCCATGTGACGTAAGGCTAGATTAGCCGAAACCTCGCCGAGAGTCTCGCATTCCTGATGTGCGGCGGGCTATATTAAGGTTTCGTCTCGGCCCGAAACGAAACCTTAATATAGCCCGCCGCACATCAGGAATGCGCCAGAAATCCGCCAGAAGTTGACAACCAAATGACGTCATAAAGCGAAAAAAATGGCGTCTCGATTACTCAAGATTTCCGTCTATTTGTAAACCATCAGTTTCGTTTCGTTTTATGTTGAGGATGGAAAGATGTTGCAGGCACATTACTTCGACTTTTTAAGCGAAACTTTCTGGAAAAGAGAAAAGTTTATTATTGTTTTGAAGGAGAATAACGGAGAGCCTTCTGTCATCGTATGGCGGATTTTACACATTTGCAAAACTGGTGTTGTTACGACTTTTGGTTCTACGTAGCTGTTCGTGATTTAGTGATAACACTAAGTGCAAAAGCCTATAATGTTAACAACAATCTGAATGAAGTATTGCTGGCAATAGTTTGCATTGCGTTCCACGAGAACATAATTACCAGAAGCAGTTTAGTTCCGAAAGTCGCTGTCATCAGAGCTTTTGTTGCCCTTGGCTCACGTGTATATGGTAGAAGAGACAAGCTTATGATCGCATGCTGAAGGTCAGTATCCCATATTCCTACATCTCTCGTTGAAGATTGTTGTTTTCAGTAAGATACAGTACACATATATATATTGTTACTTTGGGGTCATCGGTCTCTTTCGTGGTCGCAGGGGCACCCAACGACCGTTTTCTCTCAAATGCTTTTAAACGCTGTTTTAGGCTATCTGGAGTACCTTTAAAGCTCTGTAGGTTAATTTTAGGTTGCGCTAAAAAAATTTTATCTGTTCGGTTATTCTAGGGGAACTTGAGTATTCTCGAATTTGTTAGGGCTTTTTTGTACATACCCCGAAAACGTTAGGTCTTATCGCCTTTCCGGAAATGATAGCTGACCTTTTTTCGGTACCCAAAACGACATTTTTTAACAGTTCGAAAACAACAGACTTTAAATTTCCATATCACGAAAGTTCGAGGTGACAATTCTCTTCTGAAAATCAGAGGGGATTGAAGGCCTTCCGAACAGATAATTTACCGAAACGATCCGTTGGGTGCCCTGATGGTCGGTGCTTTTAAAACGCCCAGTAAAATCTTGATTACATGAAAGCTAATTTAAACTTATGTCTCGCTGGAAGCTTAAGGAACAATTTATAAATTCGAGGAAGATTTTTAAGTTCTATTCCACTTTAAAAATGAAATCGATTCAAATCCAAGCCATCAGAAGGAATCAGTAATGCCATTGAAGTCCTAAGATAAGGTCCTTTTTAGGGACCTCCCCCTTTAAACATCGTGGGGGTGGTCTTTGAGACAGCACACCAAAAAAAGGCAGTAAGGACCCATTTATTTGGTCTCGGGTACCAGAGACAACCCTCCTCCTGAGGCAACTTTATCAAGTGTTTATATGTGAAAATGCTGTCCCTGTAGGCCTAATCAACGTTGACCCTGCACAATAGATATTATTCATAACCCTTATTGAGTGATCAAAAGTGCAAATATCCCTCTTTGTTTGAGTTTCCCTCAGTCATAATTGATCACAGTTGGTTTTGCCGAGTTAATTGTTTCTTATTTAATACACATGACTGCTTTAAATCTGAAATCTAGGCATTACGTGACACTCGCCATGTTGATCGAGAGTTGTCCCAGTTAGGCAATCCAAAGTGTTTATATAAAGAAAAGTTGTCCTGCCTGCCAGGGTTACTTTACTTGCCAAGGTGAGTCAACTCTCGCACCTGAATTGTCTCGCCCCTGAGTTTGGTTCGTGATCCTCGTGTAAACAGTTAGATGAATTTTGCAAAGAAATAATAAGAAGGAATGTCTCTAAGGTACACAGGACCATATAAATGTACCCTAAGAGCCATGCTATTTTATTGCCACATTCCCTCTACCTCTTCCAACTGATTATACAAACTATGCTTTTCAAGCTCTTTGTGGGTACAGGTGTTTGAGAGTATCATCTTTGTCGCTACAGTGGAACCTCACCTTACAGCCACCCAATTAACACAGCCAACTCATTATTATCAATGTCCACTTTAATCTGGCTCAAACAAAAGCTCAGTCGGTCATTTTCTTATTTATTAATTATATAGTCAGATTTTTGTGGCCTGTTGGTGACCAGATTAACAAGGTTCCACAGTAATTTAAGATTGTCAGTGTCAGTTGGTTGTTTTTAGAATATGTGCGCCTCAGAGATGAAAATGGATTCGAGCTAATCCACAAAACAAAATTCTGTTACATTGTAGGAGTAATGTATGCAATTTGTAGTAAGCATCAGGCATCATTTTGGCAGTGAAGTCCCATAACTCTTGATCATTTGGAGATTGGTTATCTCCTATCCCTGAAATTATGAAGGCTGATATCTCTATTATGTCATCAAGGCAATAATATTTTGATTCCTACTCCAGGAGGGGGGGGGGGGGGGGGAGGACTCTCTTATATGGGCTATATAGATGTATGTGCAGCCCCAAAGGGTGAGGTTTTTCAGCTGTTTTGGTCATAAATACTGTAGGGTAAGGTTTTTGAACTCTAGTCTTAAATTTGGTATGTTTTTTAGATGAAGCCACAGTTGTAACTTTAATTTTCATCATTATTGATAAAACCATCAACAAAAGCCCTTCACAAATTATGTTTATGGCAACTGTCCCAGTTGCAACAGTCATAAATGGGTCAGGGAAAATCACAGATTTTTGTCATAAATAAGGTAAGGGTTTTGGGATGGGGCTGCACACCCCCACCCAATTTTTCAGGATGTACCAAACACTTTTTCCTAGCAGTTACTACAGTCTTCCTTTAGTAAACCAAAATAGTACTTGCTGCCAGTTGCTTTATAAAACTACAACCCTTCTAGAAGCCTTCACAAAGTAATATCAGCTGCAAACAATTATTTTTTGTGGCTGACTGAAATTTTGTATTAAATTGTACTGAACTGGCCCAGATTTAATACACATTTTGTCGCATTTAGTTCACATATTTTCAGTTTAAAATGCAAACACACATTAAGACTTCACTCAGCAGCAAGGTTAACCTCTTGTATGACTAGTAACAGTATATTCCAAAAAAATCTATCCTGCCTGCCTAGAGTGTGTAGAGTCAGAGCACACAGTGCAGTGCCCTACTGTACATGTATGTCTTCTGTTAGGTATTAATCTTAAATTTAGAATCTTTGAGAAATCACAAAAGTTGATATCTTGACAACTCTTCTTTATAGCTGTGTCACTTCATAATTTAGTAGTTTGGTATGTGGTAGCATAGAAGGTAAATTAATTAAGTTATAGCACTGGTATCACAGAGGTCTTGGGCTTGAGTCCTGTTCAAACCTAACTTTTTTGTTTTTATGTTAGGCTTTTATTTCACCTTTGCTTAAGTTGTGTATAGTTGCAGTGATCAATCATGTCTTCATAAGTTAATCAATGTATATATGTCACAGACATATGCTGTCTTAAAGTTTGTTAATTTTTTTTTTATTATGTGGTTCTAGAAAACTTCCATACCCACCCAAAGGAGGTTATTGAGAATTCCAAGGATGGGGAGGGTCTCAAAAGCCAAACTTTTTAAAGAAAAGTAGGAATCAAAACTGGAATTTCCATGGGGATGGGATGGGGAGATCTCTGTTTAATAAATAAATAATATGTACAGACTCATAAACTGATGTCTGATTTCAACATATCCTGGCCCACGATTTGCCATGGTGTAGGACCCTTGTCAAGTTCAAGCACCAAAGAAGGTCAGCATGTTAGCTGGGAGAGGGGAATATTTCAAAATATCATAAATTAAAAAAACATTTTCCACACTCAATCATGGTCATGTTAGTGCCTAATGAATACCTTCAAAGAGATCTAGTTATACATTCTGGCAAATATTCTGGGAGTCTCCCACATACCATTTAGATCATCCAGTCCCCCAGACATTAGTCATAAAATTTATTGTCCAGGTACAAGGGACCGTGGGCTCTTGGGGACAGTGCTTGAAGTATTATTATGATGAAATTTGAAGAGGTGCTCCATGTTATGAGCTTAACAGTTCTGTTACCATGGCAACAGGCTGCATTCTGGACCTTCCTGATATTTTAGACTTTTCTGGCCACCTTTGGAGTTCCATTTTGATATTTGTCAATGGTGCTTCATCTGCATGATTCAGCAAGCATATTAATTTGTAAGGTCCAAGTTGTCATTGATTAATGTTTTTTGAGCTGAAAATCAGCAAATTAATGAAGTTAGGTTAGAGAGGACCCAGGAAAAGACTGAGTTACATGGGAACATAATGTTTATAGCCATACCGTTAGTGTGTTGCCTGTAAAACTATAAGGCTACCAAGTTTCAACATTATGATCTCTGCTGTATGGTCTCTACTTCATGTAATATTGGTTTGAGTGTATGATGTCATCAGTCCTCTCATTTGCATATTTTACACATTTTTCAAACTTAATATCTCTGGAACTAAATTAATGCAGATATTTGCAAAAGGTAAACAGCACTTTTAATCTTTTTTGGAATATTTCTATGTGATACTCCTAAAAATTCTGAATGAAGGGGCAAAAATTTGATGATAGTAGCCATTGAATTTATGCTGTTGACATTTACATGCATGTACTGTAAGGTGTTGAGGAGAATTTAGGAGGGGAATTTGGTTGATATGGGATCCAGGCTATGGGAGAGTAGGAATAGGGGCTGAGGAGGGGGGGGGGGGTGGGGGATGGGTGGTGTGCTTGTGAACTTTAAGAACCCCTCTGAAAGTGAAAACAAACTGTAAGTTTGAAAAGTTTAAAGCAGAGGTAAAAATTATACATTATATCTTCAAGTTGTTTATTAAATAAAAACAAGGGAAGCACTTATTAATTCCTCTTCAGTTTTCTTCTGAATTTCTCTTGTTAAACTAAAAGTTTTTTTTTCTGTTAAGAAAACGTTTTGCACTGGCCTTCTGCGCTGAAACCCTTAAAGTGCCACTGAAACGAAATTTTCGTGCTCTCTTTTATTAGCCCAATTTATAGTTTCAAACGTGCTTAAAATAATGGTGAACTTTATTTCTGTCAAATCCTAACGGAAAGTGTTTTTCTTAGCTGCTGAAATCGACTTTTTGGAGCAAAACTGTGTCCGGGCTCTGGAACCGAGTTTAAGGACCTTGTGACGTCACTGGTTGTATTCACGCGAGAAGCGCTATAGATTCTCTCTTGTTTTCACTTGATTTATTCAAGTTTATTCTTCATATTGTCATACCTACTAGTTTTCTACCTTGTAATTTCTGTCCAGCCTTGACTGGAAATACACATCATAAACGTTGGAGGGCGCCAAAGAATGTAGATTCACCAAAATAAATGCTACAGATTAGAACAGCTCAGTATACTTTTCGAACATCTTGAGTACTCGATTGGAGATTTCGAAGACGAGTGTGGCAACTTTTGTATCACGTCCTGAAGCCTAAACACGATATTTCGTCGTCTGTTTCCAGCCTGGTTCTGAAATTTGGATTCTCACGTTTATCTAAGGTCTATTAACAAGGTTCGAATATATCCTCGGCAACTTTACGGCATTAAAAGCCGCAAGCGCATCAGCCATCCGTACAATCACGAAGTTATTAACGGTCCACAAGCTTTGAGTCGAGTGCTTCTTTGCACACAGAGGGCATCTTTTTATGATACTAATCGGTGAGAGTTCTCGTGGTAGACAAAATGTATCTTTGAAAATTGTGATCCGCAGCGGGGTTTGCTTTATCGCCGTATTACTTATTACTTATTACGTATGAGTGTAAACAAAGCGGGAATTTCGCTTCTCTTCTGCACGGATCTCCCAATTGCAATATTTCACGGCCGATGGATTACTTTGAGTTCTTTAGCACATACTTATGTCTATGATCTTCATTTAATAGTATCCAAGTTCAAAGCAATTCGTTAAAACGTCACTAGTTTACACTCCTTTCGAAGGTTTATTAAACAGAATTTGAACCAATTTGCAAATATGACCTTTAGGCGCCGACATTGTCACGCTTTCTCTCGTTTCCTGAAAACATACCTGTAGGGTTATGGCAGCTTAGTTTACCTTTATAGTTTAAATTCGCTCCCTCATACAAAAGAAGAGGGTTTCTTAAATTGTTGCTGTCGTGATAACTTGTAGGATGTGGCAGATACGACTGGACTAAAGGTCACTGTGGCACAATCTCGTCTGCGGTGAAACTCACAAAGCGTCCGGTTTCCTCGAAACGAAGCGACTCGAAAACTCGAAGCGTTGTTGCTGCGATTCGTGCAGCAGCACTCCGGATAATATTTTCAAAAGCCGCTTTCTCTTGTTTTCATGTCTTTTTTACTTCATGAGTGTAGATATTGTTTAATTGAGTGCTGGCCAGTTTCACTGATCATTTTGCGATCTAAGAACTCCCACTCGTTTGCTTGCTTACATAAAATATCTTGCAAATATCCAATTAAATAGACTGAAAAGCCCCAGCATCGACTCTCCACCTCTTCATGTCTATGGCTACTGTTATTATCTGCTTTACAGCTCTGAGATGTCCTTAAGATGTTTTTTGGGGGGCTTCGAACAGTATTCTCTTCTCCCATAATCACTCTAAATTTTCAGCGCGGCATGAGAGTAATACAACCAGTGACGTCACTAGGCTGTTTTGGCCGCGTCAAGATGGCCGCCAATTTTGGGCTTAACCAGCCAACTTCGAACGGCTGAAAAAGCAGTTTTCGCTTACCGTATGCGAAAAAAAAGTCTGCAGTGTTTCCAAGTAAGGTTGAAACTTTATTACTACGCAAAAATCTCACATACGAAAATTTCGTTTCAGTGGCACTTTAAGGCCTTTTTTCAGGTCATTAATTACTAACAAACATTTTAGTATGGAGAAAGGTCATTACTGACAGATTATATTGTTTCACTTTATTTTGTGTAGTTGTTGGTCTTTTTGCGACTGATGGGGGTCTCTAAAGTTCTGAATTGATGTTTAATTTTGGTGAATGTCTCATTTAGGGTGACGCCGGCAACAGTTCGATCATCTATGGTTTTTACTTTGCCAACAATGGTTGACCATGGTTGACTGTGGTACAACCGTGTTGTCTGACCATGGTCCAATTTGGCCACTGACCATGGTTCATGGTCAACCATGGTCAGAAAACATTATTGTTAATATTGAAAGAACTTGTCTTGATCAGGGCTCTTGAGGTGTTTAGGAATGATTTAAAACTGATTTTCACCTTTTTTAACATTTATAAAGTACTGCAACGAGGAATGACTAAACACCATGGAATTTAATTAACCATGAAAACTTTCCAAATAAAGGCTAAGACAATATCATATACTTAAACAAAATAAACATATGATTTGAGAGAATATACTGGCACCTGAGGTGTTTATGGAATGATTAAAACTGATTTTCACTTTTTTTTCATTTATAAAGCACTGCAATGAAGAATGACCAAACACCATGGAAAACCATAGACAACCATGTCCAAAAAAGGCTAAGACAATATCATTTACTTAAGCAAAATAAATGTATGATTTCAGATAACATAATGGTCTAGTAATCTGTTTCCATGGTTGCTTGCTGAAAAGACGCTTTGATTTTATTACTTTTATGAGTGACTCGGATTGATAATCAAAAAGACTTATTCTTTTTCATGGCTATGAAAAACCATGTTTGACCATGTTCTTGTTACTGTAATAAAGTAATTATGTAGTTCACAGCGTCTGACAGAAGTTTTGTTAACAAGATCTAAGATCTGTTGCTTGGAGGTTAAATGTACTGCTCAAAGAGAATGATAAATCTAGCAATTTCTTATTCAGAAGTGTTGAGGCTTTCGGGAGGCTTCCTGGTCTTTCGTACATAGCCCCAGCAAAGGGAATAGCAATGTGTAATACTATAAGGTGCCCTCATGCCAGCCTGAACCAAACTCTGTTACATTTGCATAGCGTAATGCTCCACATTTTTCTGACATGAGTGATGTATTGGACAACCAGTAAGTCAAATAACTATTTAATATTATTTTTATTCTATTTTTGGGGTACTGGCCTGTAGAGGGGTCCATTGGGGTAATCCGTAGACTGGTCTGTAGGGTGCTCCATGGAGACAGTCCTTTGTGGGGATCTGTGGGCCCGGAGTTTTTGGTTTGCCTCATCAAATAGAGCCCATGATGTCCAACTCAGATTGCAAATTCCTCCTAATAGGTTTTATTTTCAATATGATTCGATTTTTATTTTGGTTTTCCTTATAGATAACAGAAAAGAAAAAGACATTCTTTGAAGAACCTCCTTCACAAGTGATGCATCAAACTTTTACAAACTTGAATTTATCAAGACCTTTACCCAAGGTATTGACAGCGCAATCACGTACATGATATTTACAATATTTAGGGTATACATAATTTGAACAATATTTCTATAGTCTAACCTCCACCAACTACCACCTCTCTGCAATGGCCCTTTTTTGCCCCTGCAGAAATCCACACACTTACTTTTATTTTCACCTCTCCACAACGGTAACGGCCAGAGGTCCAGAAATCCAATCGCGGCTCATGCGCAAAAGAGTACAACCGACAGCGCTGAGCCTATCAAATCACAGTCTTCGCCGTTCGGTACCGCTCGGTATGACGTGTAATCCAGAGTTTTTTCCAATATGACTCTTTGTGTAGAGGCACTGTGATTGTTATGATCTTATTGCAGCTTAGGGATTACCGGCTGTATGTGGCACAAACAGCTGCTAAATAGCGGTGCTTTTGTGGACTGTTTGTTAATACGTTTTTTTATTACCTGCAGATATATCACCATTCTGTACTACTTGAATGATGTGGAAGATGGAAGAGGAATTGCTTTTTATGTGGCAGACATAAAAGACTTTAATGAGACTGTGAGTGTCAGACAAATCGAGTTTCTTAGATTGAACCGCCTTGATTAAACCGCCAGTCTCATACGCTCTCATTAATTCTTTGTTGCATATATTTCGCGCGCGTTACTTTTTCATGAAACTCGACCAGTGTTATTCCTTGGTAGACAGCTGAGCTCCTGATATCACGTGACGTCAACTTGCTGCGCTTATTTGTTGTATCAACTTGGCTCCCACAACCGTGAACTGATCCATTGTAGATATCAAATTAGAATTTAAAATATATCGTATCGCCCTAAAATGGGGCCTGTCTCGGTAAGTAAAATTAAGTACCTGTATTGGATCTACTTTGACTACCTCAATTAGGGCCAAAATAGTTTAATTTGTACAGGCAGATAAGGACCCACGAGCTGAGATGAGCCCTTGAGTGGGCTAAAACAGTTCCTTGATCCGGTTTTCCTTTCCCAAGTCTTCCCAGACCTTGGGTCCCCAGGGTTGAATTGGCAACCGAGAGCCTGGAGTCCGATTGTTGAGTAGTGCACCTTTCGAGAATCTCTTGCAACTTAGGATGGGCTGATACGATTTTTTTTTGTTTGTTTTGCCGCAGGAATTTAGAGACCGTAAAGATGGCGACCGCTTCAATCTGAAAGAATACTGCCAGACTGCTAACATTGTTGTACCAGCCAAGAAAGGCAAAGTTATAATGTGGTATAACCATGAGCTTGATGGACAAACTGGCTGGATGAGTCACAGAGATGATAGATCATGACATGGAGGATGCGTCGTGAAGAAAGGCATGAAGTACATAGCGAACAACTGGCTTCCAGCACCCGAGAATGACTCCGCCCATCTTATAAGTGAATATTTTGTTGAGCCGGATGAAGAATGAGACATTTTTTTCTAAGACATTTTAACGAAAGCACAGAGCTCTAGTTGACACACTGTCGAACAGTGCTGTTAAGAAGATGTTTAATTTTCTTCGTGTTTAAGAGGCGCCCTCTGTAATTTTCAACTATGGCCATTTGGACCAGAAAAAATCAAATTCCTCAAACTTTCTCAGATGAATGGTCTAGATAAGTGATTCACAAAAATATAACTTTCAGTTCAATTCGATTCGTATTTTAGCCCTGGGGCCACCATCTTGGTTTTGCCCCTCTGAGAGGGCTTTCAGCGGCCATTTTAGGGCACATTTTTAACAATTTGCCATACAAAGAAAACGATCTAAATCCGGGTAAAAACCCTTTATTCGAGACAAGCAAATGCTTCTTGTTACATTGAGAGGCTGTTTTGGCAATTTGATCATCACCTGATTTTTCTACAGAATTTTAAATTTCTTCCCTTTCGGACTACTCATGAAGCGCCATAAAAAAGGCGAAGTTTAAAGGAAAATATCGCCAAAAGTACATCACTTGAGATCCCAAAACTACCCTCCGCTTAAAGAGCAATGTCTCACCTGTAAAAACATGCAATAAAATTTTGGGGCAGTTAAAACTGTAAAATGTTAGAGGAAGAAGTTTAAGCTGTGCTTTTGTCAACAAAGACCGCCGTCCTAATTAGCATAATAACGTGAAAATAACGATGCACAGAGAAAATAATGGTATATTCCACTTACCTCGCGACATGTCGACAACTGGATGTTCCATGATGCCTCATGTTATATTTCCAGTATGTTTCAGCCACATTTTCGGTGATTAGTGTACGAAATCACTCTCAGACATCGCCACGGTTAAGCAGATTTCAACTCTGCGAAGCCCGCTTCATAACATCTATCAATATTATTTGTCTTTTGCCTCATAAGCCCCCGTTTACAAGAAGTTTAACAATTTGCTGAGATCCTAACTGACCTAGAATTCTGTTAGCAGCCTTTAAAATCCTCCTCTTAATGGAGGATTCTCATCAAGAACTCGTTTAAGCTCAGTTCTGTTTTGATCTGTTGTGCACCCGCCATTATTCCACAGATTGCGTTACATTTGACAAATGCACATTCCAACGGGTAGGGGTAGGGTGGGTAGGAAGTGACAATGTAACCGACATTAAAGCCATTTACGCATTTCTGTGGCTAAACTAGTTACTGGCTTTCCCAGAATGATTTGAACATGAGCTTCTGCTTGCAGGTATTTTCTAGTTTATTTTTGCAGGGTGGGGGGGGGGGGGGGGGGGGTCGTGTATTTAAAAAAAAAAAAGGGAAAAAAGAAAACGATAGACAGTATCAAGTTAAAAGATTATGATCTGTGTGTCTTGATCAGCTCTATCAGTTCATCAGTGAGGCCCTATTAGGGGTTTTCAGGATACTGGATATTTGGGTAAAAAATTAACAGGATGCAAGAAATTTAGGGGAAAAATTAATGGGGTAGAGCTTGTTTAGATCAGATAAAGCGGGAGAGTTGTGTCTTTCGCTGCCGGAAGTGCCATCAAATGATAAGCGACATTTTATTGAAACTTACATTTTCTTAGCCGTTTCACTTTTGCATCAGAAAAGAAAATGCTCAGAAAATTACTGAAGGGCAGTTAAGGACAGTGCCTTCCATTTTAGGCATGGTTTAAAGGCCAGGCGCGCGCTTGGGTTGGAACTAGTGACGTAATTAACTACCCTACCAAGCGTGCGACTTGCGACTTAAAATCCTATTGTGGCCGAAACAAATTTCGCACTAAAATTACGAGCCTGTACTAAAACCAAGATTACCAGAAAAGCAGCATATCGCTAAGCACTAACTGTGAACGGCTTCCAGCTGAAAAACTAGCTTTTATCGTATCCGTAGAAAAAATCATACTGAAATTCAACTGTAGATGGCATAATGCGCGCGCAAAACAACTGCGAGAGACGTCAATGTTTAACTTACTTGGAAAGTAACAGGAAAAAATGTAACGGACACCGACAAAGTTTTCGAAAGGATGAAACAACTCATTTAACTTTTTAAAAAGGGGTGATTACAGCTACATTTTATGGTATGAATTGGAAGTGGCAAGCCTATTTGACAATGCATTAGTTTTTGGCTGTGAGGAAAAGTTATGTAGGCTGTATTTTGGCTAAGCCAGAGGAGTGCTGTTGCGACGATTGTTATTAAATACATATCAGAAGTAGTTTTTATGTTACCACTTACCACGTAGTTTAAAGATGTTTTTTAATATGTTTAGTTTTCTGCATGTAAAAGCGAACCTTAGGAGAATCTGTGAAGAAATATCTTTACCTTTTTTTCAGGAAAATGCTACCTTCAGCATTAGCTAATTATCTCGGAAAAATTAATGACTACCCCCAGTTTTCTTTGTGGATTCTAATAACCCTGGCTAAGATCTACTTTTTCCAAGTTTTCTTAATCTGGCGGAAACACGTTTGTATTTTGTAAGCACCATTCGTTATGAGCCTGAGGCACCCCACAGCCGCTAATGTCGTTCAGTTCTGTGATGGAGCACAGCTGCATGTCTGCACAAGACTAGTTTTCAACCCTAAGCAGGGCGCTTTAAAATACCCGCATCTATCAAGCGAAGCACTAATGTTGACGCTTAGCTTTTTAAAGACATTATAGATGCGTTTAAGGCACACAAGTTGAATGAGTCATAAGCAATTGGATGAGTTAAATGACACTTGTCAAAAACATCTGCAGCTTGATTCTCAGCGGTTGTTGTGTCTTGTTGGAGGACCTTCTCCTGTCTGTTTCTGAGCTTTGAAGCCATTCGCAAGAGGAAGGATTAAACGTGGCAAGGAGTCAGGAACTCATCACAGGTGAACCGCCTAATTCTGGCCTCATCTTTTGAGCGCCTCATCTTTTGTGCTACAGTAATTGCTTCGACTTTTATGGCCGTTTCCTGACCCGAGAAAAACTTTTCTTGCGCACTGCTTGTCAGTCTGTTGCCTTTCGCAGCATTTGATGGCATTTCGGGCAGCGAAAGACACAAGTATAATGCTGAACAAAAAAAAACAAGGAAGAGGCTTTTTATTGGAGTTCTATCCGTATTCTATTTGTAATAATGAAAATTTTCGGCAAAAACTAATGGCTGTCAATGAGATTAGGATAGTTGTTTACAAATATAGTGTGGAATCATGTGAAGTTTATATGAAATAAATGTTGTGTGGAATGTTGTGAATCGATCTCTTTGCAGACACAAAGGTTGCCATGTAAGAAATTCTTGCTAAACGGTACAGAATTCGGGACACATTTCATTCTCTGTTTATTTCTCCAGCCCCGTCTTTATCTATCTATTCAGTGTAACAAGTGTGGGCTTCGAAATTACTAACAAGGAGCCGCGTTACCTAACCTTAAAACCCCTAAAATCTGATACAAAACTTTCATATTCCACCGTGATATAAGTACTAAGAGTCCAGAATAAATGCTTATAGCAGTTGACTCATATTTATTTTATCCTAAATAGCTGACCATTGTTGAGGCCCCATAGTGGGAGGGGGGAAGGGGGGGGGGGGTTGTCGGTGTATCCCTTATCCTATTATTTTTGTCCTAAATATCTTGTATCCTGTTAAATCCAGCTCGACGATTTCCTACTCAATTGATGTCCTGTTTTATCTGATCTAAACATGCTCTACCCCATTAATATTTCCCCTAAATTTATTCCATCCTATTAACTTTTTACCCAAATATCCAGTATCCTGAAAACCCCTAATAGGGCCTCACTGATGAACTGATAAAGCTGATCAAGATACACAGATCACCTGATACTGTCTATCGTTTTCTGTTTTTCTTTTTTTTTTTTTAATACTCAACCCCCCTCCCCCATCTACCCTGCAAAAATAAACTAGAAAATACCTGCAAGCAGAAGCTCATGTTCAAATCATTCTG